>NC_071098.1:7455000-7675000 GCF_027358695.1 Spea bombifrons
CGCAAACAAGATATGGATTATTGGTGGATCCTCAGGACTTGTTTGAAAGCCACCACACCTGACAATGAAGATTGTGGTTAGTAGGGAATACAAAGTGTTTGATTTGCACATTTGTCAAAATTATATCCCCTGTGTCACATGCAACTGCCTTCTTTACTATTGAAGGGGCCGTTGAGCATGCACAACGGTAAAAAGTTGAGCATGCTGGTACTGTTGATCTGGCTGGGCTTTCTGGATGATGCACATAAATTAGTGTTTCATAAAGAAGCCTTTTAGAGGACCTGGTTCTTCTCCTTTTTTGTGATGTTGGCTGCACAGGGGGTCATGCAAGTTAATTTAGTGAAGAGAGTGCTTCTCACAAAAACATTTGAGTGTGGTGTGAGGTCTCTGCTCACGGCCACATTCTGTCACAGCGGTGTGGGATGTAATATTGGTAAATATTTTAGGGTTATTTCAGGGATAAACACAGGGGCTAAAGCAGGTTGAGCCAACATTGGGTACCAAGGCCCAAGGGGGCCATCCTCTCTGCGGACCCTGTGTCCAGCTGTCTCTTTTATATCTACTGAGCTCTTCTCCTGCTCACTTCTGGTCTGGTGTCACGTTATGATAGCGTGACCGGCATTAACCTTATTGACAGGCACAGACCTTCTTGTTACCCAATGAGGTCACCAGAGATTTTAGCCCCAGGAGCAGTGATAGTGGGTGGCCAAAAGCAATTTGCAATCTGGCCCCCTACCTGCATTTTTATGCTGCTCTTTCATTCCACACAGACATGATTTAAGTACTTACACGGCTGAGCTGGATTTTGTGAAGATTTATTGGTTTACCGGTTTCATTCCTTATCAGTGACATTTCAACCCCGTGCTGTACAGTTTGTTTAAAACAAGTGTGCGGTGGACAATTTATTTTCGCGTTGGTAGTGGGTGAGATATTAATCTGTGGAGCACACAGAGTAGGAGACGTTAATGATCTGGTGGCATTTTTCCAAAGAATGAAAGAATTATTTCAAGGATTTCCAATAAATTCCATGTTCCAAGTGAAACTTAAAACATTTAGTAAACAATGACGCACGGACTGGAAATGAAGTGAAACATGGATTTTTATCAAAGAAAAACAACATGCAAAGGGTAGCTGAGTGATTTCAGTGTACCCCCCCACCATCAGTGGCATTTATATAGGGGGTGCTTGGTGTCCAGGTATTTGGGGGATATCTTAGCACAGCTTGTCCCGGTTTGACTACATGTTGTGTCGGATATCAGAGTAAGGAATGATATCTCTGGTGGTCTTGTTGATGGCTCTTTCTCCTGCTCTGTTGATCTTCATGCTGTTGGATAGGCAAAGTGTCCGTTCAAGGACACCAGTGTTCATGGTAAGGTTTGTGAGGGTCCATGGAACATTAAATTGTCCACCACAGACCCCAGTAACTGTCCACTATGAGCAATGTTGGTGCCGACCCCATGTCTCTTCTAAACCATGGGCCAAAAGGACAGAGACTTTTGCTGATAGAGGTCTAATGTCCCTGCTTCTCCGCTGGACAACGGTTGGGTGTGTTGAAGAGCATCCGAGTTAGGACTGGGGCCAAGTCACAGCTGCATCCCGTGCACCGTTCATAGACACTTATTACAAAAGATGAGAGCCAGAAATGTTACTTTTCCACATCATTCAAGTTCATTTGCTAACTATGACTGCACCTTTGTGATCAGTGTCTGAGATAGAAAGTAATTTTATGGACTATCACCCTTAAATGTTAGGGAATTTAGTATCAAAGAGTGATTCTAGTTTGAAATTATTACCGTATCCTGTGAACCATTGGACAATTTCATCCCATTAGTAACTTAAGGGGATGAGACCACTTTTGAAACTTTGAACCAGAATGATGATGAATTTTAACCCCAATGTGTCAATAATATCGTATTTTAGAAAAAAGCACACATTTTAGCAAAGTTAGCAAAGAAATGTGAGTGGAAAGCGACACATAATTACACAGCATCCACATTCTGACCAACGTAAACACATTAAAAATTGGAACATAGAATTTGGCGACGGATAAGACCCATTCGCCCCGTCTAGGCTGCCATTTTTCTGCTGTAAAGACTCAGACCTTTATCAGTCCCTGATTTCGTCTTAGATTCCCGTGCATGTTTAAATCCCCTCTCTGTATTATCCCATACCAATTCTGATGGGAGGCTGTTCCATTTACCTACCACCCTCTCAGTAAAGAGTTTAAGAAAAAAAAAAAAAACATAATGGCAATTTTTTAACATTTAATTAAAAATTAAAAATGTCCCCCTGATTTCGCTTTCAGAATCTGGTTAATTTATTCCACTGAGATCGGGAAGTGATTTTAAAATCTGTATTTGGAAGCTCGGAGCGTTTTCTGCAGGAAAGAAATTCACAAGTTGATAATTGCCATCCACACCCTCTCCATCCTGCAGTTGTTAATCCTCTCTGTCAGCGGTAGCTGGTAACGAAACCAAGACACGCATTTCTCTTCCTCCCTTTAAAGTCCTCTGTAATATCTCGCCTTTCCCAAATATATAAGCGAAAATTTAATATATACTCGCGAGTCGCTATTTACTGATATCTGTCCCATTCTATTCTATTTTTTTGGGGGTATTGATACAGTATTCCAATGATATGGTGTCTGTATATATTATTATTATAATATAATATAATAATATGATATAATATAATATAATATAATAATATAATATAATATAATAATATAATATAATAATATAATATAATAATATAATAATATAATAATATAATATAATAATATAATATAATATTATTATTATATGATAATACAGAACATGATTTTGTTTCTTTTGGAATGCTGTTAAAGTAGAATTTTTTTTTCAATGAGAATGGTTTTATTAGAGAGCGTGTTCCTAAAAAAGCAAAATATAACTGTTCTGTGAATATTTAATATATTTTCATATTTTAGTTATTTATAAATAGAAATATATATATATACTGTATAGTATTAGTGCTTACCCTAAATTATAATGCTGGGGGGTTGTTTTTTTCTTGTGATATTGTTGGGGGGTTAACTGGGTTGAAGCCCTAAGTTTATTAAGAAAACCCCCCTACATTAAAATGTATCGAAATACTCGGTGATCAGCAATTTTCTTGTCAATTCAATGACATAGCAAATTTATAGCTTTGTCAGGATATTTTGAGTGATTTAAGTCCAGAGTATCAAAGTTGTTAATGTTTTTTTCTTCTTTTGTGTTTTTTTTCTTCTTAGGCCCAATGTATGTCCAGAGCGGGAAACGGCCATCGTAGCTCACAAACAGCCAGTGACCCAAGCCTTCAGCCGCATGGTCAAAGTATGGAAACAGGGATGCGCGGGACAGATGTGGTGCGTTGGGTACGAGAGGAGGTACGTCAACGTTTTGTGATAAGGGGATGATGGCTTTACTGAGAGGGTGGTAGATAAGTGCAACAGCCTCCCAGCAGAAGTTATATAAACTAACACAATGAGGGAATGTAGACATGCATGGTGTAGGCATATGGCGACTGGATCTAAGACAAGACCAAGGGAAAAACAGGCAGACTAGACAGGCCAAATGGTTCTTATCTGCCCTCAAATTCTACGTCGTTCTCACTCAGGAATTTACTAGACGTATAAATGCCAAGGTAATAAAAATGAATACACATTAAATACACAAAGTTAAGAAATGTTATTAGTTTCAACTGGGGCTGTGAAGTATATGCTTGATGATCACATCCGTCAAATTGTCCTGCAAGCAATGTTGATGTCATCATCAATCCCGAGTGTTGACCAACTGGAACCTCTCCATCTTTAGAAAAAACTATCATTCTCTTGATTCCTTCCCACTATAATCAGCCAGTTTCATATGCTTTCATGGCATTATATGAGTTATAGTTCAGAAACAGCGGGGTAGTTATATTTTATCTACCCCTGGCATACTTGGTGAACCCTCTTCCTTGCTGTAGAAGCCAGATTTCGTTCGGCTTAACGCCTTATCAACACATTATGAAAAAGAGAAAGACGGATATTATTAGGATAGAACATGAAATTAAAGCTGATAAATAGCAAGCGCTTCTTGTACCGATGCCAAGATAGAGATATTTTATCAATGGGGTCTTTCCAGAAACAATGGAGATACGTTTCGAAAAAGCCTGCAGGTAAGGAAGGAAGCCAAAGACACTTTTTGTACACAAGGAGTTTGGTTTGATTATTGGGTACAAAATGTGTGAAGCCACAACACGCACTGCTTAACGTGTTAACAGACAAATAGAATACAGATACTTCTTCTGTCTTTGATTCTTTTACATCATGTGTCGAGGGTTTTGTGATTGAAGTATTTCATGTTTTGAGTTGGGGTGAAATGCATTGAATATAGAATAAATTAAGGCGTTTTGTCTAAAGAATAAAGAAATAGTTCATCTTGGATTAATAACATTTTGAACGTCCACCAGGAAGGGAAGAGCAGTCCCAGGTATTTCCTCCTTATCTCGAGAGGGAAGACTGGGAAGATCTGAACAAAGCTGCCTTCAAATGTAGAAACGTCCCAAACCCAGGAACTATTAGTTACAACGTCCCAAAAATTACTCTAAAACTGTAATTTTCAACAATTACCAGAGTAGTATACATGTCAAGGTAATAAAAAACTAATACACACAGCCAATCAAAGAGTATCTACAAAGAACAAAGTCGCTAAATAACACAGTCGCCGCGTTCCATGGGACTTCAAAAGCCGAAATTTGCTTTTGAACACGTAGCGACTAATTAATAGTAACTAGCAAGTCGCTGTTTGAAGCACCTAGTAGAAAAAAAGACTCCCTACACGCTCTTATGACTATCTTACGCAACTAATTGGGGCTTAGGTGTCTTTAAAGAGGAAGAACAGCCACAACCTTCTGAAATGTGAAACCCTATGTTCTACACGATGGAGATTTTTTATGCCTGGGCACAGCTAGTCTTAGCAATAGTCATCCTGGGGTATTTAAATCAGGGGGCAACAAGCACTAGTGTATTCCTCCTATGAAGGTAGGTCCACTAGTGTTACTAGGGGTAGATTGCTTTGTTTTGATGCACATTCCCGTGCCTCTTTCCTACTATGATGTTCCTCCTGTCTAAGAGCCCAGAATGTTTGGTGGTTAGAAGGGTATCACAGTGTTCTACCATGTGGATGTTATATCGTGGCACATTTGTTCTGGTAGCAAAAGACGTGAGAAGGAGCTCCTAGACAGTTCTGGAGGAGAGGAGTGGTTGAGTAGATTGGAGAAACAGCTAATTTCCTCCACATGGAGCCCACTAAAGCCCACATGGCCCAGATTCTCCTACAGCCGCTCTGAACTTTAAAGAGCTGAGTACACTTTTTCTGCGTGACACGAGTAAGGACAGCTATAATTTATAAATTGTGGAACATTCCTTTTTGGAACTCATAACCATGACAAGAAGTGTCCTCATTGAAAGGTGAAGCCTGGCCACCCAAACATATCTGTCCCGGTTTCATTCTGCTGGGCATTCAACACGCTATGGCACAAAAACCATGAAACGCTTTAGAGAACGGGGTAAATATTTGATACAAAGATAATGATTTCCACATAAAATATAAAGACAATGTATCATAACCCTTAGATGTTCTGCAAATAGTCCAACGCGGTGCTTATTGCTGGCCTCAGTTCATTCCTTACTAGAAACATCTGTCAGACTTTACATTACAATATCTTTTAGAGTCCTGCGCATAAACAAATTGTGCTTTTTATCCTTCCAAGCTCCTCGATAAGAGGTATACAATGTATAAAGCTGTTCAGAGACCACACATGGAATTCCAGAAGCCCTGGCAACATCTCTCCATTGTCAGACTGTCCTTATAGCCACATTTCTGGAGCCTTTTATCGCCTCTGATTCATAGATATGTTTGCTTTAAGTTTTTTTTATTGTTCCATTAACCTTCTGGCAGAGCCTCGTCACGGCAGATTTTCAATTCTCAGACTCTAATGTCCGTCTTTATCCAAAAATTGTTTCGCGGGATCCTTAAATCGTTTTAGCCTGTGCCAAATTTCCTTCATGTCCTACAGGGAGCCGTTTGCATGATAATCTAGTGAATATTTAGCCCACTTACCAACTGCTGGATGAATTGTTTGGGAGCGGGATGTGTCACTTTACGAGAGGGCTTAATCAGTCGGAGCTAAGAGGATTGGATATGTCGAGTGGGTGTCGCTTCCTAGATAGGCAAGTCAATGAAGAACGTCATGTTTGGACTCCTGTATCCTGGCAACTTGACGTTTGTTTGGGAATTAACCCTGAGCTTTAAATATTTCTCCACTGACAATCACTGATAATGTCAAATTTCGTGATAGCTTTGGGTAATTGGCCACTTAACTCCATTGAGGTGCAAAAAAAATGGTGAACTCAGGACATAGAACGTCTGATACCCCGCATCCAGACGACTATAAGTCCCATCATGCTCAGGTGGTGTCTGATTGAGTTTGGTTCCACCACTGGCAGCCTGGGCATCATGGAATCTGTAATCTAAGGCGTGGAAAAGGTTTTTGTTTTCTCACCTAATAGTAAAATCGATTTCTGTGTTGCCTGTAGCCACCTTTGGTGAGCCGAGCATTGTGCCAGCTATAGTTTCTGGTGGAAGGCCCTCCATCAGTTATCTTTGACAGCCATGGCAAGACGAGTGTGATGCGATGTGCAGAGCGAAGCATTTGGAGTGCCAGATGTATCCTATCTCTGGATGACTTCTCCTGGAAGGCCATGGCTGGCCAAACATGATGGAAGTTATAGCGGTCAGCAGCGGGGGTCCGAGAAGGGCCATATCAGTATGTGAATCTGACTTTCTCCACCTGCGGTGCTCAAAGGATGTAGACTTAATTTGAAACAAGTCATAACGTGTCACCTGAATCATTTGGTCCTGTCTCCGCGACCTGGATGTATGAAATTTTGAAGTTTGAACTCTCAGGTTTTCTCATTAGCTTTTAACAGCCTCGGAAATGATTTCGGTGTACAAATAAGTATGTGTTTGAACAATGAAATATCGTTCCGAATACGTCTGCCTAATGAGGCTAGAAATATGAGGTATGGAGCGGGGCATTTATAATTAGTGATATTGCTTTAGGGACTTGCGCAGAATGCTGCTCTGTTCCATCTGGTCCATCATTTTAAATAATGCATCACCTTCCAATTGGGGAGGAATGACTTTTATGATGGATACGCCACCATATTCTAATTCATTTGACATGAGGTGTTTGGAGCTCTTTCTAACCAAAGAAAAATAGTACTGTAATATTTGTAATTTAATTACAGCAATATGTGATTATACGGGAGAAAACTAAAAAAATATGATTTCTGTAAAATGTAATTTTGTTTCCTTTGTCTTGCAGAACAGCATACTACACAACATACAGACAAGTGTACAGCATGGATTATCAAATGGTTAATAAATGCTGCCCAGGATGGTCCCAACGCAATGACGAAAAAGGCTGTTACCACTGTAAGTACCAACGTTCCAGGTGTGGAAATTAGCCTGGGCGACGTCATACAGGGGTAAGACAGGGTACTCACGTTAAACGTAGCCCAATTAACCCATTAGGGTGTTTGAAGATGTAAGAAAGCAATTGGGGTTAGACTAACAGAAGAAGGTAAAATTAAATATGCAAGTAGATTGACCCTAATTAGAAGGACATGAAAGTGGAAGACACTGCTTTCATCTTATCATTGTCCTTCTCCGGACACCATTGGAATGATCCTATCAAATTCTGGTAAATTATTGTGCAATCTTTTACTTTAATTAAATGCACTTATATGAACTGAACATTCCTGCAGAATTGAGCAATTTTATATCTAAATACAGCATTCAAAACAGCATTCCTGGTACTGTCGCATTACCAAACCTCTCCCAAAAATAATAATTTAATCAAGTTAAATGTTGCCTCATTTATATTATTTCAGGGAATGCTTTATTGTCATGTGACCCCAAAGCTGGTACTGATAGGCTTGGAAGTCGGTACTGATTACAAAGCCTCTGGACCTGTGTTTAATCCCCACATATCCCATCCACACCTGGCCCTTTAAAGTCTATTGAGACTAGATCCTCCTTACTTGTCCCTAGCCCCACCCCTTTGTTAAACCACACCCCTCTCTGTCCCCTATATAAAGCAGAAGATACCAGCTCTGAGAATCTGTATGCTGATAAGATGCCGCCATGGAAATCAGATAAAGCTTTTTTTAAAAAAAGTTTCTGTATTATTTTTATTTAAAAGAATAAATTGACAGATCAAGGTTTATTTGTTTATCTGTTTTGTGGAGCGGCTCTATATATTCAGTCCTGGGAAATCTAATTCATGCTGTTTTTGTATTCATCAGCATCCTAGTTAGAAAAAATAAAGCCCTAGCCTTTCGCAGCCGCTAAATAATGTGATCTCGCTGAAATAGGTTGTGTACTTAAAGACATATTTATTACAAGCACATAAATACAAAGTGACAAGTGTGTCTATGAGCACATTATTTTGTCTTCACTATTTAATTTCATTGTCAAGCCCCCCTGCCCCTGTACTGTGCAGTAAATAATACTGAATATAACCATCATTTGCATGAATTCTTTACCATCAGCGCAAATTTTCTAACCCTTTAAGTTCAAGGTGGCTGTGAAAAGCAATGCAACACAATGCAGATCTAATGAACTGCTCATCTATTGGTGCTGAATGTGTTAAAGAGCAGTCCCGGACTAAAAATGAATAAGTTACAATTTAAGGTTTTATGTAAACCTACATTTTTTAATGTTTGAAACTTGTCTTTTTGAGTCGTCCAGGTGTATTTTGTAGTAATAGAAGTGTGTGCCTTGCAAGAGCTTGGTTACTGTCACCTGCTGTGCACTAAGGCAGGGTTAGGAAGCTGCCGGGGAAGGTCGGCAAAGAGGGTAGGAAGGAAATACTCAACAAATTGTTGCCTTAATTCACTAAACATAGAATTTTGGACTTGAAACACAACATTTACGGCAGATAAGAACCATCTGGCCCATCTAGTCTTCCCGTTGAGTGCGTTTAGGTTAACAGCCTAGTGTACAGAGACAAACTAGCACGGGGGGTAAAGAAAGTGTTCAACTTATATACCCAACAGCAACCCAAGATGAAAGTTACATTACATTTATTTATATAGCGCCAACAGATTCCGTAGCGCTGTTACAATCAGTATTCACACACAATAACAAACTCGTATAAAAGGAGACGAAGACCCTGCTCTTGCGAGCTTACAATCTAGTCGGTGGTTGAGGGGGAAGTGAAACAATAGGAGAGGACGGCTTGGACAAGGATGAGTTGGTTCGGGTCCGTATGATCTGTGGAGGTTGTTGGTCGTTCACGTGGCTCGATTAGAATGATGGCGGAGAGCTTTAGGGGGAAAAGTGGGTTTTCAGAGAGCTTTTGAAACACTCATGCAAGGCAGAAAGTCCAACGGAACAGGGAAGGGGTTTCCACAGAAGGTTCCACGAATTGTACTGAGACTTCCAAGGATTCATTAATCTAACTGGCGAGTTGGAAATGTGAGTTTAAGGAAAAAATTCCAACTCGACTCCTCATAATGTATCCGTGTCAAGTCGCTCATTTGCCAGTTCGGTTGGAAGCCAAGTTACCTCCACGGCAGCTCGCAAATGTGTGAAGTCAAAAGAACTCATAGAAACCTGAGAGCCGCTTGAATGTTAGTGAATAAGAAAGCACATTCAACCTTCAACTCAACCGACAACTGTTAGTAAATAATGTACATTGTGTGTGTGAGAATGTGGGGTTTATACACGAAAGTGCTTTTAATTTGTGTCAAATTGATTCGATCACCTTAACGTTTAAACTTGATTGATTAGATCTTTAACGATTAGATTACAGATTTAAAGGAGCCTCAGCCTACTAGCTTGACTACTCATCACTAATAAAATACTAAGATGCACCTTACGAGAAATATATACGAGAAAGATATCTTACGAGAAAATAGTTTAATGGCTCACACCATTGGTGCTGAAACCATTATATGTTGCCTTAGGACAATATTCTCATGCGTACTGCTGACCGTATAGAAAACCCACGAGCACAAACAACAGACGGATCGGGAAAGTTTATTGAAAGAACACAATCCCAGATAGATAAACATTTCCGTCTCAAGGGATATTCTTTTCGGCAGAGCATGAGGTCAAAACGTATAACAGAAAACAGGAAATTTTATGTTTTGATGCCTTTTGGGTAATTATCATAATGTGTTGATTCAAATATTTGACATATCTTTTTTTTTTTCTTGCAAAATAAATCAAATACACCTTAAGATATATTTTACAGAAAAAATCATTTTGTTCTGTAATTCCTGTTGGAATAGTAATTAATAATAATACTTTGTTGTTTCACAAGGATGTTCACCTGGGGTGCACTCAACAAAGTGTCTCACAGCTTGGTCCTTAGTGGGTAGACCACCTCTTTGCTATCGTCTTATTGATTCAGCTGCCTTCTAACGTCTGGATATCCACAGCTCCATTATTTTCCACCTGTCCAGTAGCTTGATTGAAGGGACCCTCCAGCCATCATATGGGCTTTAATACAGGTGATAACTGAATGTCCCCTTGTAATCTCTTTCTCCCCCTTAAAAATTCATCAGAATCACCCCTATGCAGTCTATGACACTCTGGATTGTCTATTTAATGGTAACTCAAACAAATATCCCTGGCATGCCATCAACAATCCATACACATACTGTATCCGCCTGATAGCAATACATAAGAATTTCAGTAGGGTTATCAAACTGATTCCTTTCGTGGACAACCCAATTACTTTTTGGGGCAACCTGGCAAGGCATGTGCACTCTAGATCACCAATCTTGATCCCTGATACCCGGGTTAAGGTTCATGTACTCAACACGAATTATAACCTAAAATGCAGAGGAGGGCTGGCGCCTTCTGGTCTAGGGGCAGATAAAGCTGTGTGGCCCTCTGGCTCCCTGACCTCACCCCCCAGCACACCCTTGACTAGCACACACACTCTAACACATACACTTACACATTCACACCCTTACCTTGCTCGCAGCCATTCTTCATATTTGCTTGAGTACTCCGCAAGTGGTCGGCTATTACCGCAGGGTCACGTAACATCACCCTGCGCGGCTCCTGCCTCCTGGCCATCCTGAGAAGAATTTAGCCTGGCCCAGGGGGGACAATTGCCCTTCCCTGCTAGAATGCATGAGAGTCATCAGTGAGCAAGGAGGGGACCTGAGTCCTTGGCAAACTGAGCCTAAAATTGGCTGATCTATAAAAAAAAACAAATACATTTTCTACTGCGTGTGATAATATTTTACATGGTACTGCGGTTTGCCATGCACAGAGATTAAGGGTTGTAACTGTTATCCTAATAATTTATTTTTAAGTGCCAACATTCTATAATTTACAGTTTATTAGTGTTGTGAAATATTTGGAGCGGTGCAATAACCTGTGTTTAAGAATGCAGCCTTACACCCCCCGCATATCATGTGTATCAAATATACTATGTCTCAAACAGCTATAGGTCTCTACAGCTGCACCATGACCACAACTCTTACTATGCTAGCCGTCCTACAGATGACTGATGGGAGTTATAGTCCTAAACCAGTTAAGATTTTCTTAGTTCTTCACCACTGCCCTAGTTTACATTTTAGATGTCAATCCTTTTTACCGCTATTATTATTATTATTTATAAATATATATAATTATTATATAAATAATATATTATATTTTATATTATTATATAATATAATATATTATATTATATATAATATATAAATATTATATTATATATAATATTTATATATTATATATAATATAATATATAAATAATATATTAAATTGTATAAATAATAATATTTTGCTCATAAACAGAATAAATTAGCTATTGTATGTTAGCCTGTCTGATCTTCAATAAACATAAATGCTACCTACATATAAAACACTTTTTGTCTTTTTGACAAAAGGGTTAAGATTTTGAGGATTTTGTCAGGGTTATTCCAGCAAACGTGCATGCGTGTATGCGAATGGGGAGTATTTCTATTAGTAAAAATAGCATTTAATAAAATTGGAATTTCTAGGAGGAATTCCATGCGGTTTCCCCACGCAGTAGAGCGTTTCAGCTGAAATGTGCGTCGCAGAAACATTTCTGTATTATTTTAAATTTAAATTTTGTCCCGGGAGGGGGGGGGGATTATAATTCTATGGATAGCTTTAAAGGATGGAGCTGCTTTCTTCTTTTATGGGGAGTTATCAAAGTTCAGAAGTCAAATGGGTTCAATGATATGAGGCAGCTGTTATAGACCAGCATTATACAGCCATTTTCAAAATGTTTTTCAAGCTGTGTAACAAAAGTAGTCCTATTTTAACACAGTGAGGAGTCGAAGCACGACAGACCGATGGAATATTCTTCAGCGGAAATATTGTTAAGTGGATCTGTCACCTTCACACAACATTGCTTGGTTCAGTATAGCTGCCGAAACCTCCCTTCTGGGTACCGAGTATTTCTGCCATTTTTGAATAGTTCATTCGATATTCTATAAAACATTTTAACGTACCAGTCGCATTCCTAATTATTTCCGACGGCGGGATATTTAAATCAATCTTCCATCATTCAGATCTTTTAATTTTTATCAATACAGCAAGTTTACAAATTATGTTTTGAAACAGAATATATTTTGTGCTTTGATGTGATACATTGTTACAACAAATTATGTTTTGTTAAGCACTTCAGAAACCAAAATGCTTAGACAAATCATTAACTCACTATACTTTCTAGTGAGCTTATCAAATAAAGGTTAATCATGTAAAAAATAGCACAGAAACGTTTAAGAACTATTTTCAGTTGGTAAGGCAATAGCCTATCAGTGCCTGCTTTGGTGTCACATGACAATTAATTGTTCCCAGGAAAATTTTGCATAATCAAAGAATTATTTCTGGGAAAGGTTTGGGCATGAATTATTATGTTTCTAATGCTGAATTTAGTTCCAAAAAAATGTTAAATTTAAGTTTATAGAATAATAAAAATTAAAAAACTAATTTACAAAATGTCATCCCCTGTTTAATGTAAAAAAATCTTTGTGTAGCCCGATCAAAAATTAAATGCATAAAATTAATTTAAGAAAAATAATATAATTAGTAAAAAAAATATGCAGTAGCAAATAATAAGCAATGATTCTATAATGTGATAAATATAATTAATTTTACAGATGGAAAAACAATATATATTATATACATATAAAATGTCAATGGGGTTGTAGACGCGTGAAACAACATTTTAAACAGTTTCATTAATATTAATGTTTACTCACTCAACGCACCAATAATCCTGGGAACTATGATGTCATGTTAACCGCGTTAAAGGGATTATTGCACCCCTGTTTTGTAATTAAATCAGGGAACGGATGACTAATTTTTTTTCCCCAGCATTAAAGACCAAAACCACTGATGTAAAACCAAGCTTTTCCTTGCATATCTCATGCAGAACTCGGTGTTACCATAACACCATCTAATCTCTAATTCCAGTCTTTTTAAATCCGGTTGTGTTTTGTATGTAGCCCTTATTAGCCACCTGGAAGTAAAGTGGATTTATCACAATTAGATACTCATTTTAAGTCACTTATCATTTTATTTGGTTAAATATATTCAGCATGGTTAAATTTAGTAAAACAAAATAAGCATTTAGTATTTCTAAATACATATACATCATTGAAACATCTAAGATGGTCAAAGACATGGGATCATGGGATATAAAATATAAGTGCTGTGGCATTTATCTTATTAGACTGGTATGTCATATTATAAATCTGTTGTCAAATAAAGTGATTATTTTGACAAAGGGTCCCGAAGCGTCGAGTATATGAAGCCAAAATAAAAAACTATTATTTTTTAAAAAAGACCCGTGAGTGTATATTTTCCTTATATTCATAAATATTAAGCCATGGTGTGGATTATACTTCATAGTTGATCGAGAATGCTCAGACTTTCAGGCCTACTTGAAATGAGATAGTAAGCTCTACTTAGTGCAAGGAGAGATATGTTTCAAATTATGGCCCCGATGAACACGGCGTTATAGAAGACTGCAAAAACAATCCAAATGCCACGTCTTATTTTTTGTAAAGTCTTTCTTTTCCCAACCATATTTTGTTCAAATGTTCTTCAATGACCACGGAAAATAATTTTGCATGTAATCTCAGCCCAGTAAGCTCAGCTCTGTAGAACACATTGTGAACGTTGCTATAAGATGGTATTTCTGCATGAATCAAAGACTTTTGGTTGGATTCTTTTTGAAATAGTGAACCCTTAGCTTGTTATGCCTGGGGGGATACCAACTTCAGTTACCCGGCAGACCCCAGGATTTTTGGTATAAATCCTTCTGATTTAGGAGTTAATATGACATACTGTTGAAAGTACTTTTTTCTCTGTAAAAGTACAGCTAATGTCATTATTTTTATTATTATTATTATTATTCCAATAATAATATTACATAATAATAATAATAATAATGATAATAATAATAAATAAGATATAAGGGTAATGGAGGCTTCTAGCATTATAAATTAATCTAAAAATATTAAACCTTTGTTCATTTTTATACAATGTATCAGAATTTTTCTGCATTAATGTAAGTTTTTTCATGCTCATATTCTGAATCCTGTTTTTTTTGTTTTCTTCCATATTCCTATGTTTTTACACCCCAGTTGTTAATAGCTGAGTTGCTGCAGTATTGAGTCGCTACAAAAAAAGGGTTAAGGATAAACTCAACCACAATAATATTTGGGATTCAAGGTTTACTGCTCCAGGGAAGCCACGGACAGTTGGAAGAGGAAACTGATCTATTTATCCTTTGTGCGTGAAGGCTAAGTTAGTGCCTGAAGCATTGCATTTTGTTCTTTGCAAGAATCATTCGCTTGTCATACCTCCTTGCAAGGAAAATGAGAAAAAAAAGGCTTCCAGTGTCTCGGCTAAGACAAGAATGCTCTTGTATTATAAAGGTGAAACAGATGTTGATCTGTTATACATGTAGAAGCATTAAAAACATAACTTGTTACAGCAGTGTTCATTTTATTACCTAGAACGTGCACTCGATTTTATAGAGGTTATATGCGTTAGGCAGACATAAGTGGCATTACTCTAAAAGATTCAGCGTGGGGGATGCATAATTTCGTAAATTGCCTATTTTTTTTTATTCTTTGGTACAGAGAGCCTCATACGTCACAGCAGCTGTCCTGTCTACAAGATTTGCTATTATGGAGTTTACCCAATCTTCCTCGAAGAACATTTCTGTAACCATCATTCCTAAGCGTTCGCATGCATACATATCATCACATCATCGTAAGGGGGTGATAGTCTAGCCAGAAATATTGCCAATCTTTAAGGCATATGTGCAGAAATAAAACAGAACTTTCGGTCTGTTACAAAGGGCTAGCAATCGTTTATATAGAGAACATTTTAAAATGTGGTTAACTAGGTTAATACTGGGCAGGAACGCATTAACCTAGTAAAGTAATATTTCAAACGCATACAGCTGAAAATTGCACTGTATCCATCCAGAGCTGGACAAAAAGTGACATTTCATTCCTGTGGGGTTTAATCTAATTATTTCACCAGCTCTTGCATTAATTCCTGAATGCAGATGACTGCGAGCATGGACGGGAACTGAACATACCTGTTCACCATACCTAGGAACTCTCTGGGTTTGACCCGGAGTCTCTGGGTGAGGTGGCGCTTCCCTGAGTCTCTGGGTCTCTTATCTCTTTCTCTGGGCAGGGGCTGTGCCATTTGGCTACATCTACTCCCTGTCCATGTTCCCTCCTACTCCTTGACCACTGAATACTGTCTTTGGCTAATGCTGCTTATAGCATTTTTTAGATTATGCTCCACCTCTTACATCCACCTCTAATCCAATCCAACGCCAAAAGACACTGCATTGGACGCTCATATCAAGACTGCAGCAGGGATCTTGTTATAAAGCAGATGCTGCTTAAAGTCATTGTTTTCTAGTGCCCCCGGTGGCAATGTATAGAACTGCAGACTAAACACAAAACACTTTAACAAAACAGCTATCCATCAGTCCACTGGCCATTACCCAAAAAGCATAAAAATGCCCTGGTCAGGCAGTAAATCCTAGAGATCCAGGAAATGGATCTACTTTTACTTTTCACATCTAATTCAATGAATGCAGGCCTTTGTACAGTTCTTTTGTCAATGGTGCTGTGCGTTTTTTTTTAACACATTAAAGGACCATTGTCTGTCCTGGTGGTGTTGCTGTTCATTCAGATGTTTCTAGCTGATAATTTACTTTTTATGTACACAAAAATTCTAAATTGAGTTAAAACACTTGGAAATGAAAACTAGATATTTGTATTTGGCCTTTTTCCTCTGGTTCCCAGAAAGCTTTATTTTGTATAATGAGGAAGATACTTATAAAACCCTAAATTGCTACACATACAATGGAGATACCCTCCAGATCAAAGAAATAAAACAAATAAGCTGCTAGTCATTGGGCTGCAGTGAAGTCTCGCAGGAAAGAGCCACACATATAAAAAGATATGTACAATAACAACATTAAATAATACAAAAAGTAGATTGGTATTTAATAACTATATAAAACGGTACCAATTTAAAAAAACAATATAGAATAAGTAAAGAATCTGTGTGGCGTCTTGTCGTAAAGTATATTTCAAAGTACTATCTATTAACTTTTTTATATTTCTTTTTGATGATATCTGAAGTTGAAATCCCTGCATGAATAGTGACAATTACCTTTATCCCCTTTCTAGCCCCGGACTAAGGATAATGAGGTGGCCCTGGACTGGGGATAATGACGCGGCCCAGGGCTGGGGATAATGAGGCGGTCCCGGCACTTTAAGGCCGGGGGCCGCCTAATGACCTATGTGCGGTTGCCAGCTACATATGACAGGCCACACATTACATTTTCATGCTCATGAAATGATCCAGCCGACGACCGCATACTGCAGGGCCTGATCTGCAGCTCCAGCACAGTGTGAAGCGATGTTGGCTAGCAGCCCACCCAACTTTTGTCCAATGTCCCAGCTGGTCAGTCCGGGCTTGCCTCCTTACAATTAGTGGTTTTCATAGGGATCATTAGCAGAAGCGTTTCAGTCACTACAGTATAATCTTTGCCATGTTCTATTAACCATGTCTATTGCCATGACATTCAGGATCAGAAGAACTTCCCGGGTATACGCGTCAAACGGACAAGGACAAGAACAAAAAATCGGTTCGCCAATATTAGATCCCCTGCAGAAAGATCTGTGATTATTAGTCCTTTAAATCTGCGAAAGCATATAATACAATTTTAAGGGCTGCATATCCCTGAATGGGTTAAATATATTTAAATTTAAGGATCAGATGCCCCCCTTTGCAATGATTTTACTGCATTCACCATAGCGAGCCCCCCATTTACATCTACACACACTGCAGAACTGTAACGGCTTTGTCTTATTAGCAGTAGAAACATAATCACAATGTTATCTTTTCGTAGCGCTGGCTGTAACAAAAAGTTTCGATCCGACTCTAATTCATATTTAATGCAGAAGGCCAGCCTGATCTGCCTGATCTCGAGCCAAGATAGGATTTACGCTCTCCGAGCTGGCTACCCCTTAACTCCGCTGCTTCCGTCCATTAACATTCCAGCTGGTAGCAAAAGTCCATTGACAGCTTTCCAGCTCCCCTGACAGCGACGACGTACTCTGTTATACAGCCTGCCCGGCTCACCTTCCTGCAATGCGGTGCTTCCACTGTGCCTTCGAACGCGCGGCGGAACCAACGCCTGCTGCTTTTAATATTCTGTTAGTAAAAGCCATAAAGCAGTAGTCGTGCTGTGTTAACACAGACATTACCCACTTTCTTCTTCCAGACGTGGCACACCTAGCGTGTACCAGAACCGTAACACGTATTAGCGGTTCCTTCTTCCAACCAGCTTGAAACATTATTTTTAGTGCCTTTTTAGTTCAGATGTTTTGGAGAGAAAAAAAAAAACAACAACAGGGAACCGAACGCATGTTGCTTCCAAAATCATGGTTAATATCGCCCAAGGCTACACGTTAGGTCAAGAAGGATGGCTTCTGGTTCCATTTGAAATGTTCTTCTTTATGAGTTTGAACTCATCACAAAGTCAGATATACCAACGGAATTTAAGTTCACTTTTGAGACTTAGAAATAATTATTGTACATCTAGAATTTGTAGCAAATGTATAGAATAAAAGATTGGAAGCATAATAGTTTCCTACTCTGTGTGACCCCATATGCAAATGTATTATTCTATGCTAATTTGCATATTTTGCCTATGTCACAAAGGGGTTTTAGCTAATAAACTATAAACTTTTTTTTACTATGTAGTTAGGATTATACTATTAGTA
This sequence comes from Spea bombifrons, assembly GCF_027358695.1. Classification (NCBI taxonomy): domain Eukaryota; kingdom Metazoa; phylum Chordata; class Amphibia; order Anura; family Pelobatidae; genus Spea; species Spea bombifrons. Next base: position 7,473,380 of record NC_071098.1, read on the forward strand.
CTTTTCCTAATTTAACTTAACCCCATAAGATGATTTGCCACAGAAAATTTGCTGCACCATAGGGCATCCAAAATATGTGGTCACTGGTATGACATCATTCTAATGCTAGTCACGTGTGATGATGGGACTGCCAAAAAAAGAGAAACTGTGCATCCTATTTTTGCTTTGTGTATCCAGACATTGTTTTTTAGTCCAGGTAGCCGGTCCGTTGTGGCTAGATGGCCCTTGCCCAGCGGCCAGCTGATGATGTAAATGTGGACGCACGCTATGTTTTTAGGCTTACGCAGCACGTGGCTTGGCATATCCAGCCGCTGACCGAACGCTGCAGCACCTGATCTGCGGCTGGAACATTTGCCCGGTGTGCCAGATGGCCAGCCTGATCGGTATACTGGCCCAGAAGAGTAGACAGCTGGCATGTACAGAGCTGTGTACTTGAATTCATTACACTGTAATGTTCAGAATATATGATGTGTCTTATTACAAAATGCACCAATTCTTGGTCTATACCAAAAACTTACAAGAACTCTTGTTCTTTCATGTACAAAGTATAAAAGTGCTTGGAAACGTATTCCTTCCACTTCATCGTGTTAATTAAATGGTATTTCGGCTAATTTTTTGGGTCCAAAGGTCTGTAGTAATGCACTTAGTGAGCCTAGGATTTTAACTCTCGAAGTGCTACAGGACTTGTGCAATCCACTAAAGGGGTTAAGTCTTTGGGAATCCTTACAAAAAGTTAGGTATTTTTTGGAACTTGTTCTGACTTGTGTTCTTTGTGAACCATGAAGACACGATCTGCACTATGACCTTGTGCGTTGGTTAACGCAGACAGAAAACCTGTACTCTGTGACTTTTGACACAATTTTAAACCAATAGGTGATTCATAAAAGATCAATAACTCAGTGGGGGGGCAAGAAGATCCTTTTGGCCAGAGAAGGAAAGAAGGGGCTGCATATCCCCTTGGGTAGTGCTGCTCCAGAAGAACGGTACTTGGGATCTGGTGATCCTCTGTGGCCCCTGGTGGCCCCTTTCTTTAACCCACACCATGAGATATGGAGAAAACTTGCACCTTAGGGTTCAATAAAAGAAAAAGGCGCATCACATGGGATGAGAAACACATCCGTTTCTAATGCTTCTTCACCATTTAAATGGACTTTTCAATAAAGAGCTCAAGCCGACCTTGAAAAATTCACCAAGCCGCATGAAAAAAATCCTTATGTGTCCACAACCCCCAAGGAAGATGTTCAATGTCAATGTTTGCACTGACTGCATCTGAACAGCGTACACGGAGGTGTTATAACGGGGAGAAATAACATTAGTCATTTGCCCTCGGAGCTGGATTAGAAATTGATTTGTAACGGCACACTCTGTTTCTAAATGCCAATCCTATTAGCTGAATGTGAGCACAGCTCTGTGTATTACTAAACTACATTATGTCACGCTGAGCCATCAATTCATGGCGATCAAAACTCTTCGATAGTTCATATTTAACCCTCTGCGTTCATCAGGCATGAGAAATCACCAATGGCATCCAAAGGATTGAGATTAGTTGAGAAATTACCTCCATTGACAAAACGATTAGTATCTGAGAAGGTGGTAGATACGTGGAACAACCTCCCAATGGCAAAGGTTAATACAGTAAGAGGACTTGAGCATGCATGGGATAAGTGAAAACGAGACCAAGGACTGATTAAGGTCTTCGCAGCCAAATAAATGGGCAGAGAAGATGCGCCGAATGGTTCTTATCTGCCGTCAGATTCTATGTTTCTATGTTTCAGTTAGATGAATGAAATTGGTCCATCTTGAGCACGTTATCTTATCACACTGCATACAGCTACTAATCATCTGCTGATGCGCATGCTCCTGGTTAGCGTAATTATCAGGGGTTTTGCCCCAAAAATTGTTCTTTGTAAGATTTTCAGTGTCCAGGTGCTGAGAACTAGAATTTTGGGAGCATCTGGGAGAAGACCTGTTCTTCTCTTGATACAATGTCATCACAACAATGGCGCCCAAGGTAAATACGCCACTGGTATTGGCTCAAACCTTAATCAGTCGTTGGTCTCGTCTTAGATTCAGGAGCCATATGCTTGTCCCATGCGCGTTTAAATCCCCTTACTTCTCAGATGGATGGTGAGCGATAGAACCAATTCTCTTTTTCCAAATATTTCTAATTCATAAATCGATACACATGTAAGTTCTGCCGTTTTGGCACATGACCAAAATATTTACAGCAGCCTCAGGCACAAAACTTATACCCCTAGTAAGACCAAGCTTCCCCTGCATTGTCACTCATTGTCATTAAACAGAAGCAACGTCGTAGGAACCGTCAAGGATTAATATATCTGGCTAGAATGTCAACGCTCTACGAGAGATCACCATTCCCCAACAAATAATGATGGGAGAAAAACAGTCGGTACTCAAAGCTGCCACGGGTGTGCGTTTTAGAAACCCAGGGAATGGGATCAGACTGCAAACTCCAGTACGGGGGAAATTTAATAAAGCTGTCTAGATTTCTGTATTCCCAGAATGCCTGTCCGAGAGATCGCTCCGGGGCTGAACAACGATAATAAGTAAAACTTGTATAAACACGTACATGCTTTTTTTTCCAAAGTTTTTTAAGTACATCTTCTTCCTTTTTTATTATCTTTCTGTCCATCCGGTGCTAGATTTTCGTGGGAGTGAATATGGTTTGCAAAGATTTATAGCGCACAACCATATAAAGGAGTGTGCAATGCTGGTGCCCGCCACTCAAAAAAAAACAAAATTTCTATTCAAAATTATCAATAATATCAAGAATAATGATATTAAATTTAAATATCTTGAAGGTGGCTGCGCATAATTATTATGAGAAATATTGAAAAATACTGAATGCGTATGATTGGTAAGTGTTGACTTTAAGCCTCCTCATATATCTAAGGGTCTCTGGGTCACTACTGGGAAACTCCACCCCAGTCCCCACCCACTTCCCCTCCAATGATGGCGTGTGTTCCATGATGTCCCACCACACAATGTCAGAGGAACCACCCGCTGACATCAGCGGGACCACACACGACTACAGCGGGGTCGCCACCTGACAACAGCGGCCTCCTATCTGCATCCCCAAGGGGGGTTGCTCCCGGTAGCTGGAGCTAGAAAGTTCCCGGGTATATTCATATCTCCCACAACCAAAAAGTGCCTCATGGACATTACAATACTATATTTCCAAGCAGACCTATACGTGTACATGTGAAATATTCGTCCCACAAGAAAAAAGGCCAGTAAAGGCAACCCAACTGGGTCACCTTCAAAGGCTTCCTGAACCTGTAACTTGTTACAGGGCTTGGACCAGCCACCTGGCACATCGGGTAAATACCTGGTGGGCTGCTGGCCATCAACGCCCCCATACTGACCAGATCTGACGCTCCAGCATAGAAACCGATCACATATCCATTCTTTGGCCTCACCAACGTCATCCTGCTGGCCATAAAGTGCTAGGGCCAGCCTTACTGGTAACTCACATTGTCCTTTCATGGATGCCGTTGATTGTAGAGAACTGTCTGATCTTTTATGTTTTAGCTGTAGTCCATAGGGACGATAAAACCAGTGAAAGATTTATAACACATAAATATATTGCTTAAACGAGGTGTCAGTGAAATCTATAGGATTTCGATGTATCCGGAGGTCTGTAGCCGCCCTGGGTATGCTTTGTAGTAATTTGTAGAATCCTCATTGCATCTTGTACCATAATGCTTTCTTTGCTTAGGGGCACGCAATGAACTTTACAACGGTATTATACCTCATTTCACATTATCCATTATCTTTCCAGTGGGACCATCCCTTTTTAAGCAATGAATTGGGCCCTGCGGACGCACAGAAACAAATTACAAATTACTGATTACAGCGCCATAAGAAAATGTTCGCACCTTTTTCGGAGCGACTTAGGCAAGGAAAGGTGCAATATTTTTTTATTATCATGACAGACACGCTAGCAGTTTACAGCTATATTAAGTAGCAGGCATTGCTCTCGAATTAATGGAATTTTAATATCGGCGCGGGAAATGAATTACTTTCTCGTAATTTATTTTGCTTATTTTCAAGTGAGTGAATCTCTGGCGCATTCGGTTTTTGATGAATGTTTTTAGGCATGGAAATCACCATGACAATTGCATTAAAGCAGAATTTTTATTTCTAAAGAAGAGTCGGCACCTGCAGTGATACGCGCCGTCGGACTAAAAACGTCTTTCCGTCCTGCGTTTTCTCTTCTTCTCTCTGTTTCCACGGCTTTTTAAAACAAAGAAAAGAAAATTGCCCCGGCGTTTTCATTATTTGCTTCAATTTAAAGTAAATTATAAAAAGAAACAATTATAAAAAAAAAATATATATATATATCTTGGAAATGTGAAGACATAATGGCTGTCTGTATTAAGTTAGCGGTTTCAATTAACATTTGTTGATTCGTTTTGTTGTGAATATAATCTGCTTCGTTTTACTTTCTAGAAGGAAAGAATGGTTCTTTACACTCGGGGCAACGGAAGATTCTACTTTTTATGAACATAGCTGGGAGCTTGAGGGATATGGCCCATGGGCACAGGGTGTAGGGGCTGACTGCTGATCCACCGGGGCTTTTCTTTATCACCCCAATGGGGAGAAACCTTTGGCTTTTCTCTCTAACTGCCTGGTTCCATCAGTTTTATGCCCTTTCTGCTCGAATGCTACATCAAGTACCCGGGCGTCTCGGCTCGTGTATTAGCTGATAGCGCTGTATATGTACCCTTACTCCGCATGGTGGAAGACCACCAAAGCGCATATCCAGCAGGTGGTCACGCGTCATTTAGCGGGCCACTTAGTCATCCCCGTTCAACCCCTAAAACTTTTCAGTGATGCCCCAAATAGTGATCCTCTTTAATTATTATCAAAGAGTTGGAAATCATCCTTTATTTACATAAAATTTGACGTCAAAGACTGGTGGCTCACGGCTACAGGAAAATAACTAATCTGTAAATAAGCCATTATTATTTAATACAAAAAAAAATAATAATAAAAGTTTAACGAAAACACTTGCTAAGTTTTGGAAAATACTTTTACAAACTATTACCCGAGAAGTTTAGCCTCTGTAAGATATTCACACATGGAAGTGTTTTTACTTTATTTATTTGTGTGGTATGCTTCTATCTAAATGTAAATCCAGCAAGGAAATATGAGCAAGATGTTTTCAAATCAGAGGTATCTCGCCAAACCGTGTGTAGAAGTATTTTTTAAAGACTGTCCTCAGAAAACCTTTCTCTGGATAAGTGTTGGTATTAATACACCGATTGCTGGTTTAGAATCTTGCAATGAGCGCATATCCATTTACTACGGTGATTGGAACATTAGAACTAAATGATGCATTTGAAAGATTGGCAGTGATCAGAAGCATCAGGAGAAAAACAACTGTTAGTCACATCGAGGCATATAATCATATCTGCCAGCTCTCCGGGTTTTGACCCGGAGTCCGAAGCTCTGCCTCTCTGGGTCACTTTCCGTCTTTCTCCACGTCTTTCTCCGGACGTAAGAGAAGAACGTTGTCCTTCAACCCGGTGCCCATGCAGGTTCTGGTTTAAGTATCAGACAGCCTCTTCTGAGTCAGGGATGTGTCCTTCAGAGCTGGAGTATGTCCTTCACAACTGGGCTCAATGCGATAATATTTGAAGAAACCTTTTATCTTTTTTTTTGTAATTTAAATGTACTGCCCCCCCATCAGGACCAAGCGTCTTTATTCATCAAAAACTCATTCCTTCTTTGGAGCACAAAAAAAGGGTAATGGACCATATGCTACAGAATATTAGCACAGGCTAATCTTCGGGTTCAGAGAGCAAATATAACTGTGCTGCTTTCTGCAAATCAGCCATTTCTAGGTGCTGATATCTTACCCCAATCTACTAGACAAGCACCCTGAGTCCTTATCATACTGCCTGTGGGATATAATAGAATAGCTCAGTCTTAACCATACAACTGGATACTCATAAATGGATGACTAATGAAAGTCTATGGAGGAAAGGACTCTGTTAGCATTGCCATTAAGTATCAGCTCAGTGTGGTGTTTAAGTAGTGAAAGTCACCAAATCATCACATGACTGACAACAATGGCCGCCTCCAGGTCTGCACAGAAAGGGAGCTTATTAAAACAAAATGAGATAAAACAAGGTTGTTGTCAATGCCGACCGATAGTATTGTATACAACGGTGGGGGTTATATTACTGTATACAGTGCTGGGGATTATTACTGTATACACCGCTGAGGGGTTATATTACTGTATAAAGTGCTGGGGGTTATAATTATGTATATAGCGGTGGGGGTAAATTACTGTATACAGCGCTGGGGGTTATAACTTTATACAGCGCTGGGGGTTCTTATTTCACATGTTTACTGGATACCCCCGAGAAGAACGGTAAACCAGTTTTCTCTCTGAGCAAAGATACAATTATGCAATTAGGTTTTAGCCGGTCTCTGCCTCAAATGCCGAGCGTCCGACTTGTAATATACTCATTACTACTTCAATAAAGCAGACAATGACATCCCAAGGATTATAACCATGTTCGAGAGTTTGCTTCAGCACACATTTCATTTGCTTCTGATATTCTAAATCCCATCAGCTTGTAAAATCTGTCATCATTTATGGTTAACGATGACAGGAGAAGCATAGCGGTAAAACATGCACGTTCATACGTCATTAATGCTACCGAGATTTTAATATGATGAATCTTGGAAGTAGAAACACAAAGAAATTAAGTAAGCAGCACTTATTTTTTCGGCCAATTTCCTATTATATATAATTTGGGAATTAACCTGGGAACGTTCTGTATTTAACCCCCGAGTGCCAAAGATTTGACTCTGTTCTCGGGACGTTCTTAGGATTGCACAGTAGAGAGAGCTGACTCCTTTATATTATGCGCTGATTTTCTGATATCCCAATATGCTAAGAAATTGCTAATTATAAGGATTATTATTAGAGTCATTTGGATGCTACCGGGAGTCATTACAATAGAATCTTTGTGATGTGATAGTTACACACCCGGAACCCTCCAGGTTTTGCATGTCAGCATCTTATCCCATGATCTCACGGTAAACGTAATAACAAAAAACAAACTTATTGCTTCACATTGTTTCCCCATATATGCCAAAAAAATAGTAAAAATAAGTAAAATCAGGCTTTTTTCCCCTGCATGCTGGCAAGATGATCTCTCAGTAGATCAGCTGGCAGCATGCTGGAACACTTTTTTATCTTCACTCACGCTTATACTCAGTGATATATTCTGGGCTAGGCCTTAGGGTGGCAGGTCCAGGGTCTCGAAAGCCCCTCTGCTGCATAGACTAAACGAGAGGGTTAAAAGGGAGATGACTGATCTACCCAACAGGCCCATGGAGGGCTTTGTGAAGTCGGTACAGTCCTCCATAGTTTCGCTACACTTCCTTAAAAAGGGGGTGCTGTTATATGACATCATATCCCGGTGTCCAGCGGCGCGGAGGCGGTGGCCGGAAGGTAAATACATCCCTGCCGACACCAAAAACTTCCAACAGGGAGGTCAAAGAAGGCTTCCTAAGAGCTTAGCAGCCGATATAGTTTCTGAATTTCATTCTCCGCCGTGCCAGCTGTAAAGCAATTAAGAGTTCTGAGTAAAGCCGAGTCGTGGTCGTAGTTTTTCGGCTTCTTGGAAGCCCTTCATAATATTAATGTATTATTAAGTCCTGCAATATTTTCTGCCAAGAACACCAATTAGTTTTTGGCCACATCGCCATTTTTTTTTTGTTTCTCCTTGTTTTGGCTCGTTACAGAAGCCCTCGGTTTTTTTTTATGAACAATTTTAAAACATTGGCAACCGTGCTATTTTTCTGCAATAAAAATAGATTTGGGTTTATGCATTTTGAAGAGGTGGATTTGAATTAGGAAAACAGTTCACTGTCTGACAAAAAAATCACATCCAGCTACGACTGTATTCAGTATTAAAGGAAGCTCTTGCTGTATGATGTACGTTTTGTAGGATCTATATATAAATATATATATATATATATATATATATATATATATATGCAGTACCTTTCAAAAGTTTGGGGTCACACAGAAATGTCCTTGTTTTGTCCATTAAAATAACATGAAATAAATGTATATACTATGGGAGCAGCCATCTTAACTCCTGGCGCATTTCAGCAGTAGCGAATGAAGACAATGAAGATGTCTGACTGCGTAAGATACGATTCTCTGTAAAGAAAAGGACCGGGTAGACATGCCAATACTCATACACATGAATCTCCATTTCGATTTTCGTTTCAAACAGGCCTTTATTGATTTATTGGTTAAAGTGTCAGAAAACCATTTTTTTCCTCAGAAACAAGTTTTTAAGGTTGGGAGGACAATTAGCATCACTCTTCTATGTCATCTGCGAATGTGGCCATAAATCTACAGAATATTTACAGAAATGAACGCTGCTGGCTGTAAAATTGTGGCCAAAGGCTACGATGTATTTATCCATTTGGAAGAATCCCGCAAATGGGGATTACTGTTGGCGACGGTCAAAAATTGCCAAATTTTGCATTTGAGGAATCCACAAAAGGCAGACTTTGGGAAGATGAGATAAAGCTTAGTTGTTTTCTATGAAAGTAAGGTCCACAGATAGAGGGTGGGAAACTATAGACTGATACTGGCCATATATATATATATATATATATATATATATATATATATATATATTAGAACAGAGCAAATTATTCATTAGACCTTCGTAAGCTGCAGATCTTTAAAATGAAATCAATGTGTTTAACATCAATCAAAGGTTAGGATGTAATGAAAACCATGCATTTATAATCCTCGGAGCCTGGGAATGGAGCAGCACACAGCATCCTTTGTCTTAGCGCAAGATGATACGTCTCGGGGATTTTTTAGGATCAAATGTTCTGCATCGCGGCTCCCTAAATCTTTGGCATGGATTTAAAGTGAAGTTGGAATACAGGTTTCTCCTACTTTTAATAGAATAGTGTAGTATGTGCTTTAATGCAGACGGAAGAGCACCTTGAGACACCATGGAAAATGAAGTGATGGACCCCACCGATCTAATCAGACATGTCATACGCACCCAGTGGGTGCCTCGGTATGATGTCATATCCTATACCTAGGGTGACCACATTAATGGGTGATGTGGTCGCTAGACACTGAGGCCTACAAAGCATGCAGGCCATGACTGAGTTTCTTTTCATATGTGGAAATGTGAAGAAATTTGCACTGCGAAAAGCTGACTTTAGTCACGAAAGAAAAACGTCAAAAAGTTGGGGGGGGGGACCCTCATTTGGCGTAAATGTAATAGGCTGTGGTTGCAGATATTACACACCATACTGAGCACCGGCTTCTAGAAAAATGCTCCCGAGTCTATCAATATAATGTTACGATTGGGATTTTTTCCATCAGAATTTCATTTCATGCTGAAAGGAATCTTGTCCTTGGTATGGAGACTCACACTAATTCTGTAGATTTATTCAAAGATACGGCCCTTATATTTATTTTTCCTTTTCAAGGTCAAACATGGGATAAACTCTTATTATTCATAAATAAACTCCCATATAAACCCGCAGAGAGGGAGTATGTTGGCAGACATCTATAGCTTCTCCTTACCAGGCCATCAGTCAAAAACCATTCCTATTTACTATTCGGTTCTTCTTTACATTGTAATATAATTTGGGGAGCAGCATCTGCCTCTCGACAATCTGCCTAGAATTATATTCCAACAAATATATCAAAATACACAAAAAAAGATTGATGTTTTAGCTTACTCAGGGCCGATGTGACAAATAAGATCCAGTGTACAATTTCACAAATAGTTCTACAAAATGCCTCTATAACATGGAAATCCAGAACGTCTGTTTGATATGAATTTGGGGAAAAAGGCACTCAGTTTTTATATTGTCTCTTTCAGCGACGTGCAGCTCCGGTGTTTGTTTCAATGGAGGAAACTGCGTCGAAGGCGCTTCCCAATTATGCCTCTGTCCGTCCGGCTTCCAAGGGCCACGGTGCCAGTACGGTAGGTAAACCTTTGTCAGGCTACTTTGTCTCTTTGAGCTAATAAAAAACAGGATTGTGGTATAATTAATGATCAAAGATTTACACTAAGAGGCAGTCAAATAATGTAAAATCACACATGTTGACAGATACGGGTACGAAAGGAATAGAGGTGGTTGGAGGGGAAATGGAACAGTTGGAGAGGACTTCTTGGATGGGGTTGAGTTGGTTGGGTCTCGATGATCTGTAGAGGTTGTTGGTCATTCAGATGGCTTCATGAGGATGATGGCTGAAGGTGTTAGGTGGAAGGGATGTACGCTTCTCGAAAAAGGTGGGTTTTCAGAGAGCTTTAGACTTATGGGGGGATTCCAGAGACGAAGTACAGCATGGGGCAAATCCTGAATATGGAAGTGGAAAGAGGTAATGGTGGGAGGAGATGAAGGTCATGAGAGGATCAAAGAGGGCTGTTAAGGGTGTCTTTGGATGGAAGCAAAGATATATAGGGGGGTGCAGAATTGTTAAGGGCTCTGTAGGTGAATAAACCCCAATATGTATCGGAGAGTATGCGAGTATGTAAAATAATATATTATGAAGAATTATGTTGGTAAAAGACATAACAGCACAATAATATGGTATGATTATGGGAACTTTGGGAATGGTGATGATCTCAAGGAGAGAGAAGGATGCTGATGTATATATGTATATATTATATATGTATATATTATATATGTATATTTTATTCACCATAAATTAAATACACCTGCTAAGACGGAAACATACCTATTTTGTATAATTAACATGTAACTCCAGTTTATAAGATTTGCTGGCATTTTTATTTGTTTCTAGGATTGGGTTAATACGATTTCGGTTCTACATTAGTGCCGAGCATTAAATAAATCAAAAGCCGCGAGATTTTTTTTATAGATACATCAAGCCAACATAAAAACAATTATGCCTGATTTTTTTTTTTTATTTGAATTTGTATTTCAATTTGATTTTATCAAACAGGCAGTGGAATAAGACGTGGTGCTTTGCATATATATTCACATATGTTCATTCATATTCATGGGGAGGCTGCAAAAAAAAAAAAAGGAGACGGAATATTTAGGTTGCTGCTAGCATCATCATACTTCCCAAGTGGTCTGGGTTTGAAGGGGCAGTCCTGATTTTAAGTCCAGGACATAGCTCAGTTTCAGGTTCCATGTCGCCACATTGTGTTTTTACTGTGTCTCTGGTTATGGTGGGTAGGTGGTCCTGACACCTGAAATTTTGGGTTATGCATCCTAATACGAACGGAACGTGCTTATTGTCATGTACATCTCTAAAGAAAACCAATTATTTTACTGAGCGTGTGGAACTGCCTCCTAGCTGAAGTGGTAGAGACTAAAACTGTGGAATTGAAACATGCATGAGATAGGCATAAAGCTATACTGAATCTAAGACAAGACCAACGACTGATTCAGGTCTAAGCATACCTGGGAACTTCTGGGCTCCGGCTACCGGGAGCCTTCCCTTGCGGCACGTGGCCAGGACTGCCCACTGACGTCAGCGGGCGGTCCCATGACATGCTGATGTCAGGGGCATTTCCACTGACGTCAGGGGTGTTCCCACCGATGTTAGCGGGAAACACCCCCATTTAAATGGAAAATGGGCGGGGAGCGGGGCGTGTAAAGACCCCGCTTCCGCGACCTGGAGGATTCCGGTCTTGACCCAGAAAACCGGTGCTTCACCCGGCAATCTCCGGGTCAAACCCAGAGAGTTCTCAGGTCTTTATAGCAGGAAAAATGGGCAGACTAGACGGGCTGAACGGTCGTCATATTCTATGTTTTTCTATAATTATCTACGTGAATCGATTCACATTATATCTGTATGGAGTTATGCATTTCAAGCCTTACAAATAAGTAATTCTTTTTATATCCACTGTTATATTGTGTGAAAATATCCTGCAGAATTCCATTTTTAATATCGTTAGATTTGCAGCTCTGTTTTGAGCTCCACGCTGGCATTAACAGTACATTAACATCCTGCTATGACTATATATTAACGGTAATTCATATCGCACCAGATGTGCATTCGGAGATTTCCTTCCAGATGGTGTACTTGCCGCTAACAGTAAATGCCCCTTTAACAGTGCGACTGGGAACCCTCCAGTCTTCATTCGCTTATGCAGATTATGAAAACATTTAAACTATATCATAACCAATAAGCCATGAGGGAGAATGCGCTTCTTGGCAACGAGCGTCTTCCTTGCAGTATTTATCTATTCGTATGCTGCAGGCTCGAGGAAATAGAAAATGTGTTTGTGAACAATTAAAGAAAATTTCCTAAAAAAATTTCCGATTTGCTTAAAGTTACACTTAGAGCTGATGCTTGGACTTTTATATCTGCTACAGGGGCTCCATTTGATAAATAAATATTTGAGTTTAGTGGTAAGGGGGCAGCTTCAATAAAGAGGAATCCATGTTAAAGTACTTTAATATGAATTCCGCAGAAACAATCAATAAAGTATTTTTTCTGAGGATGAAGCTGCAGCACTCCAGCTGCAGCTGCCCTCCGCTTCTGTGGTCCAACGATTCTCATTGCTGGCTGGTTGCTTGAAATCGCTAAGCGGCGGCAGGAAAGAGCTTCTAATCTATCATGTCGGTGGGCTGTCCAGTGATGTCGGTGGGCGTTTCCGCTGATGTCTGGGACGTTCCCACTGATGTCAGTGGGCGTTCCCACTGACTTCACGGGAAACACCCCCATTTAAAGGGGAAATGGGCGGGGAGCAGAGGTGTTTCAGGTGGATTCAGGTGTTGACCCGGAAAACTGGAGAAGCGGGGAGATGTATGGAAAATAACTGGAGGGAAGGCAAAGGGGAAAATGCATAGGGTGGGGTAAGATTCTTGCATTTGCAAGGGGGGCACCACGTACGTACCTAAGGGCTGTCATATTCATTAACGTGCATATAATGTCTGGAGTGTCCCTTTAAAGCATGTGCTTTTTTGTGAAATTATGATACAGACACTGCAGGTAGATTAATATTATTATTATTATTATTATTATTAATATGATTATTAAAAAATATACTAATGTTCAAACTCTCCAAATGTATGGTTTCATGCTGTGAAATATACTACTTTATATTATCGTCCTTCTAAGCTTTTCGGTAGAATGGGATTGATGCTCGGAGAATAAAGTGATTAAGTGTTCTGCCGTCGGAGACAAGCTGTTGCGATTCACTGATAACCAAAAGTTTCTGTGCTACGGAGCAGAGCTTCTTCGCTCGCAAAGTTACGCAGTGGAAGTTCCACACGGTTTTATTAATCAAGAACGTTACATTCTGGGAGCTGTTCCTGATCTGTATCACAGACATAAAATCACTTACTGCATTCTTCCGCTGACTTACAATTGCTGATTCAGGTTGTTCTTATTTTTACTTTTATGCTACATCTCGCGGAAGGAACGTTAATTGTTTTTACAGTTGTACATCGTTGGTGTAGAATTGCCCTGCGGTGCATTGAGAGCTTCCATCACAGCATGCATGTAGCCCAGGAGCTACTAGATGTGTTTGTACACGCTGATGGAGGGGGGGGTGATCACTGCCGGTTCTTGGTCATCCTCACTGTGCCGCGCGATGGATTTAGACGGCGGCTCGGGTTCCCTCGCAGGAGAGCGGAGCTGGAGCCAGTCCAGAAAAAAACCAGATGGATGTTTCCTTTTGGAAAAGAAACTATTATGCAGGATTTGCATTGAACACCTACAGTTTCTATGCAAACCACAAGGTGTATGTTTCTTTATAATGAACCCTACCTGGGAACCGTCTAAACGAGCTGACTGTACAAATGTTTCCATATATTAACCATTTCATAGACCATTCTAGATTGTGGTAGCCAATTGATCCTGAACTTCTAAGGAGGTCCGCTGTAATCATATTAGGCTGCCCATATGTCATTAAATCAGAGAGACCCGAAGAACAGATGCCTTCACCCTATGACTGGGGGTAAAAACTGAGAGCCTTGTGGGGCAAACCTTGGGTTTCCTGGTATGACTATTTCAACAGTTTCAGAGCACCGAGTAAGTAGAGAATACATTGTGTTTATAAAGGCTCCAGCCATCATGGCCACTTTACGTACAAAGCACTTTAAGAAGCATTCTTCATCAATGGGTTTGTGTGGGACCCTAGACTGTTCCCTTTGAACCCACCCAAATCCCAATGTGAAAAAAAATGTGTTCAACCTTTACATACATCTCTCTTTGGAGGAGGAAGACAGTTCAGACTCTCCCTGGTTCAAATTGATTAGCTCTGCACATAATGACCAGCCACATACATGCTATTTCTCTAACTCACACAGCCGATGAATGGCCGCGGCGAAAGAAAAATAATGCTTCTGGCTGAAGTTCTGCATGGTGAAGACACGACTCCACGAAGTTCAACTATTCTCCAACTCAATTCAGATCAAAGGAGGCAATGTCCCCTTTAACCCCCGAGACAGCCTGTTCCTTCATGCCCCTCTTACTTGTTAAACTAGTACACTTAATTAATTTGTTTTTGATGCCTATACTTAACGATTAGAATACCTGGGTAAACACCGGTGTTTAATAACCGTCAGTGAAATGAGCAAAGCAGTGAAACTTTCCAAAAACCCTGAAATAGTTCTGGGGCTGTGGAACACCTAAAAACACATCTAAAATATAAATGTAACCAATAAAAACCGCTTAAATGAGTATGTGGGTAGCTTTTATTATTTTTCCGGTTGAAAATGCAGTTACACGTATAACATTGTTAGAATTCCTGAAAGCGCAAAATACAAACATACAAAATAAACATAACTGCTACCTGGTATACTGTATGTTATTATTGCAAGGAGGGAGAGCTGGCATGAGCTGCTGCCGTGGCAGACCCACCCTTACTGCAGGAGCCACTGCCTGAGGCTTCGGAGGCAGATCTTTGAACCATTTTCAGCTTGTGTTTTACCCCTTCTATCCAATCCTACCATGGCACAGCAATACCTTATGATACAACGAAAAAGAAATGCAATGAATGTTGCATGAAAGCAGTGTGACTGTGGGCCTTGCTCTTATGAGCTTACAATCTAAAGTAAACTAGGGCATATGTGATCTATAATATATGTAGGAGAGTACCAGATTTTTTCTATAACATTTTTAAGGACGTTATTTGAGATATAAAACAATATCCAGATCCGACTGTGTTTTTGGCAAATATAAAACATATTTCGGAGGAGATCGCTATTGAAAAGCTGGACCATTGCTGTTAACACCGTAAGGCAATTATTCTGTTCTCTAAACATATGCAAGTTGTGTTTCTATCCGGTGAGCAGCAGACGTTTCCAACAGTGAATGTGCCTACTTTAATTCCCCAAATTGAATGTTCTGCCACCTGTACTGTTCCCAATAACAAACTTTAAAGCCCCGTTTCCTAAATTCTTTACCCAGCATGGACTGGTATCCCCCGCTTGGCTTCATCAAGAGTTGATTCTCGAACAGTAAAAATCTCTTCAGACTCCCAACTAGGAAAAACAATAAAGCAATAAGGTGCTTTGCTTCCCGTGTCCCAGTTAAATGCGATACACAAAATATTCACTGTGTTTATCCCAATCTTTTTTTCCGCTCTCATTTAGTACCGTCCTAATGAGCACGCTAAATGCTTCCCCGGAATACCCTGAAACACTTGAACAATTTGCATATCTGGTTATGAACAAAGCAGGAAAATTTAAATATCCTCCGAAGAATGTTGTTTTTTTCATTAATAAATAAAAATGCTTATTTTTTTTTGTGCGATAATAAGGAAAACAACCTAGTTGTGTATTTTATTTAATATTTTCTATAAAATGTACCATTTGAGTGATTTTTGTTATTAATTGTATTTTTTTGTCGAGGTTCCAGAAGGCCGTGCCATCTTTTAATCAGAAAGCTGAATTGTTTCCCACTTGTTGCAGATGTCTTTATTATGGAAATTAAGTTTTTTAGGAGCACAGACTCGTTGTTGTTGTTTTTTTTCAGTTTTTCCAGGTCTGGGGTCTTTTTCATCATGGGGTAGTGAGGTTAAGAAAGGAGAATCCCATGTCAATGTAGTTATTCTGTGATACATCTGATAACTATTCTCTTTTACCAGCATTTACTTAATATATTTTCTTATAATTTTATGATGTCAATCATGTCGTGTATCCTTACATTAGTTTTCTACTCATCCCACTTTTAATAATTTCTGATGAATATTGTCCCCTTCACTACAGGGTTGGTTGAGACCCTATCCTTGAGACCCTATCCCTCGGAGCTTATCCTTATAAGCTTATAGAACATTTATTTCTTAGTAATTGGAAAGGGTTTGGTGGAATAAGACTATGGCGGTATAAAAAGAAAGCCACAAATGGAATAATCTGTCAGTTTACAATATGACGGCACTTTCAGTGACACCCACTCCCCTGATTGGAGGATCGAGGAGATGATGTCACCGGGCACGCCCCCTCAAGTTATGGCAAAATGATGGCGCTTTTGATGACGTCCTCTCCCCAGACTGAAGGATCGGGGAAAGAAAAGTCACTGCAAGTGCCGCCATTTTGACGGAAGTTCCCACCTAGTTATGTCCTCAGAGATGCCGAGGAAGATAGCAGAGGGCAGAAGATGCAGAAGTGGTGGGTTGAAGCGAAAGTGGTTGGCAGAGAAGGTAAGGAAACATTTAGAGAACGTAAAAGGGCCCACGAATTTCATACGAAAATTCTGAGCTTTTTCCTGGCCTCGTTTTCGGGGCTTCGTATGAATCGTTGAATTTACCAAAATTCTGTACATTTGCAAATCGAGCGAATCCGAATGCACGAGTCTACTGCGGAAGTAAAGTAGAAACTTTGAGTGCCTGCTCGCTGATGTCACCATAGATCCATCAATACTACTTCTTAAGACACTGTGAACATCATGGCGTGAAAAAGGGTCATGCAGCACATGGTGTAGCTGGCTGTGGAAGCTCAGGGCGGAAATAAAGTTGTCCATGAATGTTTCTGCAAAGCATCATATGGGCAAAGTGAGATACACCTCTGCTGTATCTGAAAACGGACTCTCCAGTTGCATTTGACGAGATTCCGTTGTGGCATCTTCTTTGCCGCTTGTAATCCAGCTAAGTTTGAAACAAAGTCTATGGAGAGTAGCAGAGGGCAGCTAAACAGTCAGCAATCCTGCAGAGCGCAACTGCGGAGCCTCGTATTTGACAATGTTTCTAGCAACTTAACTAAAATCAAACAGCCCTACCTACTGAATGCAGCTTACATTCACATGCGTAGCTAAAACTAAGAGTTAGTAGGTGAAGCCCATGAGAATACACTTCCAAAATCCCACAGTGATGATAGTTTTGCCCAGGATTGCCTGTCTCATTTTAAGTCAATTTCATGATTTTTTTTTTGGTTATAAATGTAGTTTAGTAATGACTGTTGCCAAAAGCATGAAACCAGCAATGTCAGTATATTCCAATTTTCAGCATTTAGCATGATTTCTCTGCAGCGCATTACAGTCATTTTACTGTGACATGGAGCTCGTTCATCCGAATCCAAAGGCAAAATTATGTTATAATCGCAACATAAGACTGCAATTTTCCATAGAATCGGTAAAACGCATCTTGTGAGAGTGTTACATCGCCATCTACAGGACACAAAGCAGTAGGCGAACACACGTTACACTTCATAACGCCCAGGGTATTCCAAATTAGATTGTTACAGGTACATAATGTCACTTTGTTTTAACCATTTATGCTCCAGAGCTGTAAGGAACATTGACCCTTAGTGATTAATTTCTTGCATTATGCTGTTTGGGCTTTGCATATAATAGATTCATGCGCCGAGGGACGTTTATTTCTATCTTTTTGTTTTATTTGTTTTTGATGCAGAAAGGGATGGTGGCGGTGGCTGTTAGACGTAGTAATATGATTAAATATATATATATATGGCTTTTCCTTTAACTTTGGTGAAATCTTCTGTGAAGGGGAATGTTATTCCTTTGCACTACGTGCCACGTGTTAAGCATCAAAATGAATCTATAGCATTTGGATTCTCTTGAAATATATCAGTTCATGGTTATGTTCTAAACAATTAGCTGCAAACCTTTTAATAGTTAATTGAGCAGCTAAGATGTTGAATTCGCTCTACCTGGAGCAACAAATTCCCAATTTGGGTGAGAATACCCAGCTATTAGTGACGTATTTAACCCTTTTGTAACTAAAGGAAATTCTAAATCATAATGGAGGCATGGCGCGCCAAAAAGATATACATAATTTCAATGTGTTCCTTAGCTCTCTTGCTACTAAAGCATAAAGCCGTTCCTGCCGCACGTCTTAAATTCCTGATTTGTAGCTCTGTTACACGCATCCATTTGTTTTGTTGAGTAAATCGTTCTGTGTTGGATCAGCAACAGAAAACGTTCCAGCATTAAAAAATAAATGGGAACGTGTTCAATAATTTAGGCAGCCTGAGGTTTGGCCAGAATAAGAATAAAGAACAAAGAAAATGTAGATGTTATATCAAGTGGTAAAACACAAACTGCAAATCTGTTTCTTAAAGGTGCTGTTCCACTTCTTACACGCACTCACTCTTCTAGTATGTTACGCAAAAAAACCCCAAAAACTCAGCTAGAAAACAAAGAAACCTTTTAGAAGCAGTTTGGTAACAACCAATCAGTGACTGCTTTTGTGTCACATGACAATTAATCATTCCCTCTAAAAAATGGGAATGAGGCAAGATTTGACATGGACAAAGAATAATTAATGTTTAGTTATCTGGTATTCTGCATTTAGTTATAAAAGTGTTTAATACAGTAGAGTAAATGGATCGCTATCTTTAAAACATTAAGACTAAATGCTTTGTAAGGCATTATCATTTACACAGCGATGGTAGGAAGAGAGGGGGTTAACGATAAATAAGCAGGTGGAAAGTCCTGAATATTTGATTAGTGTCTTCTTTCTGCTCCTGCACAGCGTCAGCCTTAAACTAATTGCTCCGCTATAGTGCTATGTAGAGAAAAAACTTAAATTACCAGCCAGCATGAGCAATTTACCAACTAACAGATAATTAGAGAAAATGAATTTAATAGGAACCATTTAATTGTATATAATCTACATTTGTGGAAAAAAACCCAAATCATCCAAAAAATATTACCATTGTATTGTTAACATTCCCAGCATGGGTGTAATTTTCATTCAACAGCCGCGTTGTATTAATAGTAGAAACAATTATGTTATTATCTGAGTTATACATTATACAGCGAAACCAAAGGTAGCTGTTATATATAAACCATGCTTCTAGAATATTTGTTTCCTTGTAATGCATCATTTTTGGTGCTGATGAAGACTTATTTTGAGTGACAGGAGAAACAAGTGGGCGTGGTTTAGCAGTAGCTCCACCCACTTCATCTGGTAGTTTTCCACCCACTTCCGAGAGGAGCTGATCGGTGACATTCTGACACTTATTATAATGTTACATCACCCTTTTTTTTTTAAATTAAAATAAAAAAATGTATCTTTTTTCTTTTGAAGAAAGGGACATATTATGTCTGTGCTTAAAGGGACAGTTTAATGTTCCAGATGCAGCAAAGAAATTAACATACTAAAGGACTTCTTTAAAAAGGGTAAAAAATAAATCAATGAAGTAACTTGATCTGATAATTCTTGCCACTGAGGCTGTTCGAAGTTATCCACACATTGGGGAAGAGGTATTAAAGATCACCCTGAAAGTGCCAGGAGATGTGTCCGGATGAGCACACCATCTGCTGGGCAATTACCTGGGCAGTGGTAAAAGGGGCAAATGCATATGGGGGGGGTAGTCCTCTTAGCTATCATATGCATTACGATCCCTTTATTCCCTTTTTATTGGCGGCAGCAATTACATGAGGTTTAGCCATATTTAATGAACAAGGGATAGAAAATTACCCGTAATTCTCACCCGCGTAAATGATTTTTACCGTATGCATTCGCAGGTTTGGGTTTGAGCTCTGGTAATGTGTAGCTTCCACTTTTGGCACGGTTAAAAGATAGCTCTGCGTATGTCTGACACCCATAAGGCTTACAGAGCCAGTATATCCATTGTAATAACACGCGGGTCCGTCATCTCGTTCCTGGAAACAGGTGCTTCCAGATCGAAGGGAGTTAACCCAGTGACCAATGGAAAATGTGTCTCCCTCCGTTATAATGCAATGAATTGTCTGTATTTATACATAGATACAAACAAGTAAAAAGAATATAAAAAATGCCCGTAATATCTTATTTTTTTGCTAACATGTTTATCTTAACTTTAAAAGTAGTTCATAAACATTATGACACTCGTAATAGCTCTGCGCATCAATGTATGATTATTATCCCAATGGGTTAAAAGAAAGATGGCAGCTGATATAAAGTCGTCTTAAAGAACTCTGAGGTCATACTCACCTATTTAGGCTCTTTGGAACTCTGACATAAGATGAGCTTTAAGCCTTTTTTCAAACCAGTCTGAGTGACTTAAATTTCTACGTGCACCATTTTTCTATGATTGGGCTCTTACAGCGTTCCATACTGTTTTATTTTCCAGTATTGATTACTTGTCCCACACTAAATTAAGCACATATTTAGCGAAGATAAATCTGTTTTCCACTTGCGTTGCCCAACAGCACGAATCATATAGTCTGTATGATGGATATGTGATACATAACGAGGAAATCATTAGCTTAATCTATGTGTATTTTTCACTTGTTGCAAATATTCCACAGTTAACAGACTTAATCTATGCAAATCTTACAGTTCAATGCCTGGCTTAGAGGTAATAGGGTAATATGTTCCACTGCATTAGCTGGTTGATGTCCTGCTGGAGATCGTAACAAAGAAAAGAAGGTATAGTTTTTGTTAGGATTCGGGAATCAACAAGCCAAGATAGTTACATAGATTCATTTTATAGCCTACTTAGAAAAATGAAAGGTATAGAATCACTAGTTACACATACTGATGAACGTGATCCTCAGCCGTACCGACTGAGCTTCTAGATCATATGGAAGACTTTAAGGTTTAGCTTTGAATAATAAAGAGTTGTATCAATGAAACAAAAATATAATAAAACAGGTTGGTCTGTTCATTCTACCCACTGTTCTTCTTCTGAAAACTCTGTAGACCCAGGCTTTGTCTGGAACCCACTGTTTAGATTATTATTACATTAATCTCCTAGACTTTAATGTCTTGGAGGACTCTTGCACTCTTGTTGAATTTGTTGCACATCACATATACGCACTACAATGGCCATAGCTAGAAACTCTCCAGGTTTGACCTGGCGTCTCCGGGTGAAGCCTTACTTTCAAGGGTCTATGGGTCCACTTCTTCTTTCACCCAGTAGGGAGATGGCACATGGCCACGCCTACTCCTCGCCCACTTCTCCAATCCCCGCCCACAATGCCTCCCATGAAAGGCAGTCTTGGACTGAACCCACCCGCATGCATGTCTAGTCACAACTCCATGCAAAGCCAAACCTGTCCTTGGAAGTTCATAATCATAATTCTTAGTTAATCCAGTTCTGCTTTCACCTGAACCATATTTGTAACAATATGTTGATTTAACCATGCGTTTTATTTGTTACCTGCACTGTTTAAGTAAATATTTTTTCTAAAAAAAAAGAAAATCTCACATTGATAAAATAAGGAAAAGCTGACTCATGTAGAAACATTCATTTTTTCATCATATCCTGTAGGAACCACGCATGTTAAAAAATATACTTATTTATTATCACCAGGAAAAGGAAGGGTGGGTAAAGCCGAGATAGATCTTGGCTGCTGATTTTATAGATTTGCTGAAACAGATGTGTGTAATAACTACTTTTATAATTTAGAAGAATTGTGTATTATGGCAGTTGGTTTTCAACCAGAAAAAGTTGACTCCTGTCATGGTGATGATAATAATAAATGTTAAAAAGCCCTAGATAGGTTACATTTTCCCTTCTGGTCTCCTTGGAGGACAACTCAAAGTATAAAAAGTATCTAGATCTGAAATGTTACGCAAGTTACTTCTGTATAAAACATTTGCATATCTTTAATTTGGGGAGGAAAAGTACAAACGTTTTGATAGCGAAGGTAGAAGAGCCACAGTCGATCACTGGATGTAATATTTATGCATATGATTATTTATTTATTTTATTCCTGAACTTTATCAACACGTTATGATAGATGTCTACCTGGCACAATGAACAAGGAGCTCCACATTTTTGAGAGGCCTCCTTGAGATTTCATAGGGAGAAAATATTTACAAAAATACCGTATTGGCCCGAAATAGGCCGCACTTTTCCCCCCAAATTTAAATCTTTAAAGTGGGGGTGCGGCCTATAATCGGGGTTTAGCATTTTTACCTTCTCCAGGGTGTCTGGAAAACTGGATCAGAAGACTGCAGAGCATTTTCTGTAGTGCGGTCCGGCGAAAATGAGGTCCCCCGGGCAACAGGAGCAGAAACTTTAGTTCCACCCTGATTTTTATTCCCAACGTTGATGTAGATGAGGCAGACTGGTGGAGGAATTGGAGGTCACGTCTGCTGCATCCACATCAACGTTGCAAAACAAAAGTTTAGGTAAGGAGGGTGGGAGCCTCCTACCATATATTTAAATGTAAAAAAATAATAACAATAATAATAATTAAAAAAAAATGTTTCTTTAAAATAGCACCAAACTATAGGGGTGCGGCCTATAATCGGGAGCGGCGTATATTGGAGCCAATACAGTCAAATGCAATCAGATTACTTTGTATCTTAGGATCTGGGTTTCATATATATACCCATTTGGTCCAAGGACAAAGCAATAAAAAGCCATTTCACCTTTAACATTATTAACAAAATATAACAGTTATTCTAGAACCATGAGAAAGGATGTCCACATCTGGACTCACATCTACATTTAGGGAGACCCCCAAGAGATGGTACAATAAAAGTATTAGACTACCTAAGCTGATAAAGACGTATGGCGAGTCTCAGATTTTAGCTCACTGCTGCTATTACAGAAGAAACATTCGCAGTCGGTATATAAGGCTAGTTGCTGGATCCCTCACGCAGAGTTAATTTGATGTCCATGTTGATGGAGAGGAATTTTCTTCTATAATGATGACAGTGAGATAAAAATGTGAGAAAATCCGAGGCTCTCCTGAGCGAGGATTCACTATAGGACTGTCTGTTCTTAGTTTTGCTAGTCTCGTACATTTTAAGTGTATTACATGTCTCTGAAGACTATGCACTAATGTTACACAGAAGCCAGGGTCAGAAAACCATAATTTATTTCCATTTAAATCTGAATTTAATGACCACAGAATTAGATTTGTAATTCTACGTCTTGTTCTACTATTACTTTGTCTATACCCAACGCTAGACACTCTTGTATCCACCTGAATACTGATTGTTCTCTTTTTTTTACTAGAAATATAGATAATTCTTTCTCCTACCATTCAAATTTAAATCCTTTTTAATTTTTGTTTTATATGGCTTTTTGATGTGTTTCGTTTTGCACTAAAATAATGTGTAATCTTATTAAACATCATTCACTTAGAATAAAATGAGGCATTGACGGTTAATTTACACTGTGCTTCACTGATTCATTGTGATTCTTATGAATGTTTCATCCTTTCAATGGAAGTGTGACCTTGTAGGTTGACATTGCCGGGATCTAAAGCTCTTTGCTAAATGTCTTATTAGATGTTCACCGGACCCTTAACTTTAGTTCTTGACAAAGCTAATCTTCATGGCAGTCGAAAGAATTTGCAGGGCAGGTGTCTTAGACAATACTTCCACTGGATTTGTCCCACAACAATGTTGTTTTACATGTACACAATTGCAACCATATGGCTGGAAGAGCCAACATAGCCAAAGATGAAGAACATGAGCCAGAGCCATTCTTCCTCTTCCATGTCCTTGTCCTGAGGTTGAGTCCAGCATGGTTCATGCAATGCTCAATGTGTCAAGTTGGGTTCTTGTTTGGCTGTTTAAAGAATTCAGTCATTTATAAAATTAATATATAGCAAGTTCAGGATAATTTTTGTTGCTGATAATATAAAAAACATAATAAAAAATAACAACCAGAAGAGAAATGAAATAAAATGACCCAACCATTCATTAAAAAATGTATTTAATAGACTTTTTGTTCTTCAAGTTTGGCTTCCATATACAGTTTCCACCTCTGTATGATTTACTTTCTCTTTATTTAATTTGATCTCAGTGTTCTAACAAAAGTGAATTGTGATTTTCTCTGATCCATGTATTTTAGTCTCAGAGACCTTTTACGTATTATATTTTTAATTTACCGAATGCAGTTTGTACCGAGTACAGTCTGTATCAGAAAAATCAGAGACAGTTAATATTATACTATAATGTTATAATATTAATCTTACATTTTCCCAGTTTTAAGGTTATTTCAAAATGAAATGATAACATTTATGATTTATGATAATACATTATCTTCCAGGACATACCTAAAACAAACAAATATATTCTTCTTTTTGAATGTATAGTGATGCCATCCTTTCATGCAAACATTTTGTATATTTATGTCTCCATAAGTAATGACAAGTCCTGATAATAGCATGACTTGCAGCGAATTCCGCTGTTTCGTACATTTTGGGTAATGCAAACTTTAAAAGATGGAATCTGCACCAAAATCTTGAAAAAATATATCAATGCAAATTTTGAAAGAAAAATTTAAAAAAATATCCCATGATGTCATTCACAACGAAGGTATGTTAAATGCTATAAAAAGTGTATTTTTCACTTCTAAGAATACGGATCATTGCTTGTTTTAATGGAACTTAATGACCTCGATGCTAAATTATGTGTGTGTAAGGCTGTCATCTCATCTACTCTTCATCATATGCTAATTATATCATCTAGATCATCTTCATATCTTCATATCATCCATGTCTCTGTTCAGCAAATATTTCCAAGTATTTAAATACTAAGTCATTTTCCGGGATTTTTGTCATTTCGAGGGTAACGATGAGATCTTAAACCAAAACAGAACAAAAAGAACAAAAAAAGTAACATAATTAGAAATCATATAGCAGTGGCAGCAGCCAGTCACACACATGCTATCCGAACACAAATGTCTTGCTAGCATACGCGGGATTGGATGCTGCTACTCTTAAGGAATTTCCATGTGCGTCCTACTGAGCATGTGCAGAATGTATGTTTCCTGGTCGCACTTCCTGTTTTCAGTAGAAGCGGTCAGGGGAGGAGTTACATGAGACATGAGTTTCATTTTCTAACTCCATATACATTACAACATGGACGCCAACATGCGCTGAATACTTAAACTACAATTTTAGGGATTGGTCCATGTTTCTTAAAGAAGAGGTTTACCATTGGACCACACAGTTTACCAATAAATGGGTTGGGAGGGGGAAGGGACTTGGGCGGGGACTGGGTGTGACTAAATGCCGCTTCCCCTGAGGAAGATGAGAGCGACCCTGAGACCTTGGAGGCAGCTGTTCACCCGGAGACTCAGGGTCAAACCCAAGGATGTTTAATAGCATTGATGCTTCTAAAATCTAAAATAATTAAAAACCTAGTTTTTCAGCAGCACAGTTACATAAAGCACATTTTTTATGAAGATAAAATTGCACCAATCCAAGATCATATTTTCTTTGCTTTACATAAAACACGGAAACTATGCTACTGCTTGACATTATCATTGACATTATCCGTGTCTGCATTTGTGTATTTATTAATATTTTTTCAGCCCGTCCGAATACATGTCTTCTTGTACCGCTAAGATATACAGCTGCTGAAAATCGGGTTATATTATGTGGTGACATTTCCAGAACTTTATATAAAAAGAAATACAGAAAAGTCCTAAAAAAAAAGTGTAGAGCGAAAAAAAAACGTTAGTGACCTTTTTGAGCACAAAGCAAAAATAGTCTATTACAGCCCAAAATTCTGAAGATGTACCATTTTAATTTAAATTTCATAGCCTTCAATATCCTTCCTATGAATTTGGCAGTAAATTGCCTTTGACGTTAAATGAATATCTTTCTATGTACTTTTTCCCAATTTCAGCAGATGATCAAAGTTCATGAACATGATGACAAAATTGTGGGGTTTTTTGGTAGCGTGAGACTTGCCTTTTATTTAACCAATGAGCTGTTTGTACTGTCTGCCCTGGAACATCTAAATGGGGTTCCCAGAAAGACGAGAATTAAAGAGAATGATGCGCACATAAAAATAACCGTATAGTCTGACGGAACAGGTCTGAGGTTGATGTTCCTTTGATCTATTTAAATGAAGTGCACTTAGCATCAATTCTGACTGTCAGCACAGGGAACAGACGCTGTGCAAGTGATTTTATTATCTATGGGGAGCCATCTAAATTACCCTTTTCAAGTTTTAATGTGAGACATTTAATTAGCAATAAAGGCAGAATCATCATGGGCAGCCGATACAGAAGCCATGAATCCGGCTGAATATAATCTTCTTATAAACCGTGAAATGCTTATTTCCGCAAATATATTCAATGACATTCAAAAGATTTAGCCACACACACTAATTTAAAGCCGGAGAAGTTTGGCCTGGTTATGATCATTTTAATCCGTTCCGATGCGTTTTTAAGCTGGGGTGGGACTTAGGCGTTCATTAAGATCCTAAAAATGTAAACGTTGGGTTAGATGAAGCAACAAAGCAATTTGTCATATAAGGATCCCAAATGAGGATGCGACAGTACAGCTTTATTTACTAAGTTGCATGAGTTCTGGTTGGAGAGCCGGTCTAGATTCAGAAATGATCGCCAAAGCTAGTGGTGGACCTATGCTAGACTTTTTTTGGTGACTTTTTAGGGAAAATGGGACATTTTACCTACATTTACAAGGTACATTTCCGATTCATTTAAACACATAAATAGATCGATAAATAATAAATATCATTGCCTGTCAATGGCTTCCAATGCAAATATTACACATCCCACCATAAATTGAATTATTTAAAGAAAAAAAATCAAGAAATTTAATTATTTTGTTTTTCCTTCTTTAATCTTGTAGAGAATGCAGAACGCAACCGATACAATAGAACATAAAGAATATAATAATTGCTTTTAATCACTACGTAATATGGATGTTGCCTATGGATCTCATGAGCGTGTGATATATATATATTTTTTTTTGGGTTTGTCTTGATCTAAGTCAAAGTTCAGTGAGTACAACTCTCCAATGTATATGTTGCGCATGCTATGAATTAATTGTAGTTTACAGCATTTCCTTATTTTCCCAGAGATGCCGTTAGAATGTTTACTTCTCAAGATATTTTTCTTCTTTATCCTTTGGATTCAGCATAAACCGTACAGTTTTATACTCTTTACTTTACCATCTCTTACATAAAAAAAAAATCGGAGACAAGTCACTACGAAGATAAGACAACCATTAATGTTTAAATAGTTTGCTGTATTGATAGCGCGTCCTAAACTTCTCATACTGTACAACAGTTTATCATTTGAAAATGATGCCTTCTCGACGACTTTTACTCTTAAATAACTCCCTTAACACTTTTGTAGAGAACATACAAGTGCTAAATAAATAGTCCTGGGATATTGCTGAAGTAGAGCATACATTTTATGTTCCACCTTTTCTTAAACTTTTTCATTTCCCCCCCTCCTTGACATTTCCCCAAGGACTCTCCCTGTTTACAAAGTGATGACATAACTGCGAGTTCATTGCACCCAAAGGCTCTCGGAAAAAAATGCTTCCAGCAATCTGTGTTTATACGACTTTCTAGTACAGAATTCGTTCTATCTTCATCTCTGCAATGATTTATTTGCCCAACTTACTGGGCTTAAGAAAAAGAATATTGGAAGCATCAACATTCCCTAAGAGCACTTAATGGAGGAAATGTACTTGGGTGCGAGGTAACGCGAGTTAAATAAATAAAAGGTGAAAAGGGCTTGGTTTCCATGCTAAAATATTAAAGTATCACAGCCCAACTTCTTATGGAAAAGGCTGATGCAGTGTACGCATGTTTCTTATGATCAGGCCCCAGTTGGCCATCTGGCACCCTGGGCTGATGCCCGGTAGGGTCTTAAAGTGTGCGCCCACCAGCTTGTTACGTGGCGGCTGCACGTATGTCATTTGGGGACCACTGACCTTAAAGTAATCACCCCCAACACACCCCAGCTATTTATTTATTTTTTATAAAATTGTGACAAAGAGTTTTTTTCCTCTCCAAACCCACAAACCAATATGATGAATTATTTTTGTGGAACCTCCAATTCATTATCTCTAAATTGGACTATCAATAGGTTCGGAGAGCTGTGCACTACCTACCAAGCCCTGCATTACTGAGGGGGTTAAATCATTCATGCCAGTGGCGTCTTGGCTTGGAATAGCAGGTGCTGGCAGAACCACATGATGTTGTCCAGCCCTGCATCTGAATGTCTTTACCAGATATGAAAAAACCTTTATCTCTGGCAGGCTGCAGATGTGCAGTGTGAAGGAATGTCCGTGAAGAATGAAGTAAATACTTCAGGCTAATCTGACAGGTATTCCAGCAAAAGGGCAGTGATTACATGTTATCAGGCCCTTGGTATTTTCATAATAAGACATAAATCTGTAACTGTCTGCTTTGTGTGCACTAATTGGTTGCAAGGGCAATTAGGAGTAAAATGTTTTTCAATTCTGTTAATTGTCTTTGTATAATGGTATAAGGGCATGTCAGGGAGAGAAAAAAAATCGGATTAACTGTTGAGGTGCCTGATCGGCGAGGGCGACTATAGGATGATCCAGCCATCTAGGTTTCACAAAGAAACTTCCTTCCGCACCGCCTGCCTTCATATTGATTAAACTTTCACAGTGTCTCCTTTCCTGTCGCGATCCTTTTGTCTTCCAATCCTGTACCCTGTCTTCACCATCTTGTTGTGTCCAACATCTCCATCCTCCATTGTACTCTTCTTTTCTTCAATTTTCTTTATTTTCACCCACCCTCCACCCTGTCTCCACGTCTACTTATCCTTCCTCCAGTTCCCTTTCTTTATCTCCCAATCCTTTTTCTCTCATTATCCCCTTTTCCTCTTCCGATCCTTCGCTCTCCTGTGTTTGATCCTTAACTCAACTAACCACCCAAGCTCTCAGTGAATAGACCCAACTGTATTTTTGTAAAGCTGGTCACATAAAATGCAACCATCTAACTGAGAACATCAAAGGGAATACACTTTTCATGTCACCAAGAACATTTTGTTTTTCTGGAGTGAGCCTGACTGTTTCATAAAAGAACCCAATTTGGGGGGCAGGAATTTGTTTTAGAAATACTTTTTGTCTTTGACAGACAATGAAATATTTACGTTACAGATAGCTTAAGTTTATAAATAAGAAATATAAAACATAAAAAGGCATCCAGTTTAAGAGAAAACGTTGTTTACCTTCTTAGGTATCAACATTTTCAAACCTCTCCGTTGAGGTCCCAGCATTTTCCAACCCTGAAGGATTTCTGGAAGTTCCGTTTTTCAATCAATGAAGAGTTTTAAGTTTTTTTGTCCCCACTTGCCCCAACATGCTTCTGAATAATCATAAAACATGAGAACAGACATGGATTTTCTTGATAAATGATTAAGAGCAGAAGTGATTTTCTAATAAACGTTTCCTAGAAAACACCCATGACTGTTTTTGGATATCTGCTGGAGTTACTTCACCTGCTGCTCCTCTAAAGAGTAGAGATTTGTCTTTGGCTGTGATAAGTGTGAATGACTCATCACGAACACTCTTGATAGATAAGATTACTTTTTCTCTATGGTTTTCGGATATAAGTACCATTGACAGACGTTTTCCTATAGTGAGCTTGATGGAGTGATCCATAGAGTTGACCTCAGTACGTTAGAGCTCTAAGGAGACAATCATGACAGGCGTCAAGGTTTTCACATGACACATAATTCACCCCAAAACATTCTTCAGTAAAACATGGAGGCCATGCCATGCCATTGAGCCATTAAGCTGTAGACAGGGAACATATTTAAAGGGTTTTGAAGAATGCGAGTGGCCTGTTTGATCAGTAATGCATTGAGTATATATATACATATTTTTTCACCTTGTCAATCATCCCAAAAGCGACTTAACATTTTCGGAAGTTGGGTGGCAAAAAACAGTAGCATTATTCTGAGATAAATAGATTTGAGAATGTTAATTGTATTATTTTTTAAATAATGTACCGGATATTTAAAGAATATATACATTTTATCATAAAATATCTATGTATAAAGACATACCGATTATTCCGATAAAGTTCTCTAATTGCCGGTATAACTGCATTAGTTCCACGTATGGAAGGTCACTGTATAATAATAATTACATTTATTGCTCAGTGCTGGGTGTAATAAACTCAAAACTGAAAATGGTATACGAGTGTCGCTTACAGTGATGGATAACCCAAATGTAATCGTGTCTGTAAAAATATAAGCAAAAAAAGGTAATGGCTCATTGAAAGGAATCAATGTCAAGCGACTTCTTTAAAAATGCCGTCGGATCTTAGCTATCACATTTTGAGAAGCATTCGTGAGACAAATATTAAGAGCGCACTTTAAACCTGTCGTTACATAGATTATGTGAAACAAGGTTAAACAGACGTTTAGGCAGGGAATAGCTTGAAACGAAACATCTTAGGAATCACGACAAGCTGAGACAAGATGGGATGACAATTCACCAGCCGTATTATAGTGACAGGTTACATACTTCGAGTCGCTGCTGGCGACTCCAGAGCTCTCATTATTAAATAAAGACTTCATTAATTAGTTAACCATGGGTCTAGTAGTATCCCAACGATGACAGCACTTTATGTAAAAATATAACAGTCACTGAGCTATTGGAATAAAGCGGAAACATAATACACAATACAGACTCAGTGCTCAACCACCACAAAGCTATTAAAGGAAATTGCTAAATTTGATCTATCCTACCAACAGTAATCTGTTTTCCTGAATTTTGTCCAGAAAATAGATGGCGAATGGTGAAAAATATTTTTATTACCATTATCAGCTCGCGTGACTTATCCCCCCCCCCCATGATTGGCTGGAGGATCTTTTCTGGGTTGTTAGGGTCTCTTTGCTACTTGACATCCATCTCTTGTTAGGCTACATTTTCCATCTTATTGTTACAACAACAAATATCTTTTCATACCTCTTGGCCACTGAGCGTTCCTTTCCTTATGGCTTCCCTTACCTCCTCTGCATTTCGTTCAAGAAGCAAACTATCCTCCTACTCCACTTATCCTAATGTTTAGGTTGCCCTTTTCTGTCCGTACACACCTCTTGCACACTCTTTGTATTTATGTGTTTTCTACTCACCTGTTTCCTCTCCTTTCCTTCTCTCCTTATGGATCCCCATGCCTTCCGGATTCCCCTTTTCCTACTAATTCTCACCCCTTTCCCCATTACGCAGAACAAAAACCCTCCAAAACCTGGTATGATACCAGTTTAGAATGAAATAAGATAAGGTGTAGAATGTTACATTCTACACTCTTCTAGAATATTACAAGGAGCCGCTCATCAACTCTTCACAGCCCCAGCTATCAAAATAATTGGGCAACGGATTCCTTACTTTCTGGAATATTTTTACAGATTGGCTGTGGTAGATGGCAATTTATTTTTTTTTGCAATGTTTGTAAGCGGTTCATGAGAAGTAACATAGCGCTGATAAGAATTAGAGTAAAACACAAAGCTCTCACGTGTCACAACATACAACATGGCCCGAGGACATCAACATAATGGGCAAAACTACAAGACCAGCAGCAATGTCAGCAAATTGGCTTTGATGCCACTTCACAATTACTGTCAGGAATGGAGACGCATGTTGTAACAAGTCGCATTGGTTAGCTTGATGTGAATCCCCGTTGCGTGTAACATAAAGGAAAGAACACCGGGAACTGTTGTACCAAGCGAGGCGAGGCTTTTCACTTCGTCAGATGGATGTTTGCTTTATTCAGCTCAGCGCCTTATATCTATCATTCACTTGAGGACCTGAATCTCATTAAACACAAAAGTTGCTGCAGGCCATGCTCGGTAACAGCTGAAATGGTTATTACTATCCCAACGGCATTTTAGATTTATGAAAGTCTATCACCTTTATCTGTCTAACCCTCTATCCATTTAGGGAGAATTGTCTAATAAATCTAGCGGTTGCTCTGTTGAATGGATTAAAGAATAGTACTTATATTCTCTGTTCAGGGCTGCCAACTTCTGAATGGGCCTCTGACCTGAGAATACTGCATCCTCTAGTAATCCGACAGGAAGGTATTAATTTGCTGCGCCTTGGGTCAGGGTTTTGCAGAGGTTATGCAGAAAGCTCTCCGACTGGGAGTTCTGGCTTTAAAATAACTTTTTATTAAGCGTGCAGGTTATGAAATGAAGCTTTTAACCCCTTGATGACAAAGCCCGTACATGTACGGGCTCAAAATGCATCGTTTTCAATGGGTTTAGGGACCGCCCATTGTCCTTAAGGGGTTAAAAAGAGTTCATTTTCATTCTCGGCAATTGGAACACGTCATTCAATCACACGTCGACACAGAGCGCAGATGAATGAGTTATAATAGGGTCCGTGTAGACAATTTCGACTTTAATACCATTTGGTCCTCAGCAGGTCCCCTTTGAATATAGGGTTCCTTTTTTATACACTATATATTTTTTTGGTAGGTAAAGGGTTTTTGGGAAAGTATTAGATATTATATCTTACATTTTGGGGGGTTTCCACAGATATTGGAATCAATTTGTTATTTTGTGGTTTATTTGTTGGCTGCTCGGTTGAGTTTAGGAACAAACTTGCGCAAAATGGCGAGATACAAGCAGAAACTTAGACATTGGACCAAGTTATGTCCACATCTCAGCATACTTACCCCTGGGAACAAAATATATACTTTAATCATGTTAACAACATTATATCTACAATATTTTTAATATTGGTTCAATAATCTGTTTTAATGTTAAAATGAGGCAACTTTCATAAATATAATTTAAAGTGTGGCTATAAATAAATGAAATGTTACTAAAACCCAGTGGGACGGATTTAAATTTCTCTTTTTGGTTTAAATGTGGGTTCCCCCATATGGTGCAGAACAGTAATCATGACTCTCTTATCTTTACATTTCCACAGGGCACCTCATCACCACTTGCAATGTTTCTAAAAATGTCTTTAATTATAGAAATTGCAAGAAGATATTAAATAAAATATGAAACAAACTAATAAAAAACAGAACATTTCATGGAAATAATGGAATTTGTTTATTGACTTGGGTTTTTGTCTAGGCAAATAAAGAGCTGTTATTCAATATTTTATGACGTTCTAAAATTGAATGCATATGTAAGTAAATATGTAAAAACAATATTTGCTTATTTGACTTATTAAATCAATGGAATTTTTTTTAAAAAATAAGACACTAATAATTAGTCTACTGAATTTATAACTGTGACTCATACTAGTGCAATTTGAATTAAAAATTGTCAAAAAAATATATAAAAAGTAAGGTGGGTAGTTTTACCATTATTAAAGTTACACAAAATTCTATTTAATTTTCAGCATTTCCTGTTTATCTTAATCCACCTTTTTTCTGTTTTTTTTTTCTATTTCTATAGAATACACGCCTTAAACTTATTTAATTTTCTGTTTGTTGAAAACATTCTTTTAAACTGTAATATTTCCCTGCCCTTAAATTGTATGGGTTTTTTAAGCATTCTACACAGTGTTCTAAAAAGTTGTTTCTGTTTGTAATGTTGATTTTAAACCTTCTACTCATTAACTTGTTTAATTCTATGTAAAGAACATCATCAATTATGCTCAACCAAACATTTTAAGTAGCATTTTTTAAATGTGTGCATAATGGAAGAAATAGCCATCCATTACATCATAAAAATTGAGCCAAGGCAAATCATTTGCCCCTTATGATCAGATCTAGACACAAGGGCTCTGTTTAGTGACCCAACTAAAAACTGGACTTGTCAAGTAAATGCAGATCACACATTAAAACACATTGTATTAACTGCTAAGCTAATCATCCTCCGGTGCTCGAAACCACAAAGAGATTGCATATCATTTAGACAGACACAGATTTTTAGAAGACGTTTGGGAGGTTTTGCACTTCAGTACCAAAGAGGTCAACGGCACACAGGCACCTGCAGATCTTATGTATTTGGTCGGTTACAATGTATCCACTACGTTGTATATTTCTGCTAACAGAGAGGATGCTGCCGGCATTCACCTTAAATGTATCTTGTTACAGTCAAGGCCAGCTTAAGAGCTTTTCTCGCGCCCAACTGTTTCTAGGTCAACACAACTAAAACACAATTAATGTAAAATAGAACAAACAAAAAACATTATCTGCACTTGGGAACCAACCAGACATACATTCCCATTCCAGCTCCCCTTCTTCCTATAGGGTTTCAATATCCCTCTAGGCACAAGTGGAGGAGCAAGAAAATGCAATACTAGACTCACCTTTCCACTTGGCATGGGCGTCAAGAGATCCCTGAAGGGTGAAATACCATACAAAAATGGTTTGAGATTAACTCACTAAAGATGGACAGCTGCCTAACAGCCTATCCTATAGTGCATTTTGTGCTTCGGGGATCTCTTGTGGCCCACCTCAAGTGGAAAGATGAGTCCAGAAGTGAACCTTCTTTTTTTGTTGTGCCCAGGAGGATGCCAATTGGAACTTATTATACGAGACCCATGAATGCAAAGGAATGGAGATCTGGGCTTGTTGCTTTTCTCATGCAGAGGAGATCAGACTGATGTGTTGGATGTTTTTTTCTTCTGTAAGGATCTAAAATGTATATGCTTCTGAGAAGAGATGCACCAAAGGACAAACTATAATACAGATCTCTGTCCTCAGTGAGTTAATCTCAAACCGGCAGCTGACTTGATCTTAGAAACAAATGGTCAAGCTTAACTCAAAGCTTATGCTTAAGGCATAAATAAAACACTAGTTTTAAAGAGTAAAATCATGTTAGGCAAATGCTTAATTAACTGCAATGTAATGTTAATTATATTTGTTCTGTCTGTTAACGTCCTTTGGGATAGAAGAAGAGCCAAAATAATGAGAGGTTAGGGAACTAGGGAATCAAATCTCGTCTTTAACAGAAGACATATTTTTCTTACTAATCCTTTGCAATAATCAGAATTTAAAAAAAAAGTTTGTTTTGGAGGATGGTTCACTCACGGAAAATGATAAATAGTAAGTAGTGGGCATCTCAAGACACGTCTTACTATGAATGGCACTTTTGTGATACCATTTAAAAATCTTTATTTATTATCTTGCTGCCCTAGGCCTTGTCAGTCTGAGGCAGAGTATGCTGCGGCTTCGGAGGTATGCAAGCCTAAACTGTCCTGGTTTACAAAATGTCAAAATCATCCTGTCCACAATACTAACCTGAAAACGGAGAAAAAAAAATCCCAGTGACTCAGTCGGCCTTTAAAGGGTTAATTGAATAAAGGCGCCGCTATGATTGTGGATGCTTAAAGTTTGCGGATAACTTTAATTAATATTGACAATTCATGCAGAACCACCATGCTTATACAGCTTTGCTACATTGTAATTCCTTTAGTAATGACATAATAGATTTAGGGATGTCTCATTAAGCGCTATATCAAATCGCAAAATCCAGTTCCCCCACTCTCCAGATGTTAATGACGGAAGAAAAGCTTACCGGGCAGGTGTAATCTTATCATTTTCTTTATGGCCGTGCATTTTCACGGTAACTTATCTCACGGTTACGTTAAAAGGGGTTGTTGAGCTTGTAGAAATTATAAGGCATGCGCTATGCCAGCCAAATAATCAAACTGAAAGTATGTATAACGCGTGTCTGTTTTTTGTAACTGCAAGATTCCAACGTAGAAAGACATTTTTATACTTTGGACTGCGGGTACTGGCATAAAAATATGACAGGTGTAGAAGACTGGCGCAAATCGTCAATACCCTTTTTTAGCGATTTTTAGTGTTACAACTTGTTGCAAGCTCAAACATCCATCACTAAGAGACATCTGGGCATGTAACACCATTATAAATCACCCACGTTGTCTCTCCTTCATTTCTAAATCACAGGGAAGATTGAGGGGCACGCTGGACCTAAATCCTTGTCATGGGGGTTTCACTCAATAGGGTTGTATATGAGCTGGTGCGAGATTAACAATTTCATTTCAACTCCATTCAATGTGGCCAATGAAGGGCCAAGTTGGTGTGTCCTGCAGAAGTTGGCCATTCTTAGTTTAAATCCTGAAGGAAAAAAATCCTATATTAATTATTATGCAAATGATGGTGTTTTGTTATGTTCTAGTATGCGGACATGACATCTTCTGTGACAGAACCTTCCGTTAACCTTGATTGTGTTTGAGTATCCTGGTAGATAGAAATGAGGTCGGCTCTTCGGTGCCTCTGTGCCCGAGTCCGTTGTCTACTGGACGTGATATCTTTGTCAACAGTTGATGACACATTGAAAACTGGCGTGCGAGAGTTTCCTATTTTGCATAATCCGCATATCACTTATTGCCAGGAATAAAAAGAACTAGAACATTAGAATTAAGGTCTGAAATCCAAAGAGAATACAGAGCTTGGAAAAAATCAATAGGAATCAACAAACTAATATATAGAGAAAGGCATATATAAAACAAAAGGGCAAAATCGTATTGTGAAATGTCTTATTATCCCAAGAAATTGTGTCAAAATAAATTGTGTCGAAATAACTGTGGATTTCTAGAAAGCTTGAGTCCTGTAGTGCCTGTAGTGCCAGGACATTATTCAGGGAATTATCATCACATCAATTGAATTATTATTATGTTTATCAACTTAAATAAGTAAATTAGGTCTAACTTTTGTTATAGGGTCTAGATACTTTTTCCTGGGATGCCATGTTTTGTTTTAGAAAAGAAACACGGCTCCATCCCTTCACCACCTTCCATATAGAGGAGGTGACCTTGAAGACATTATACTGAAAGTCGTAAAATATGTAGGACTTATTTGTGAACCAATTTTGAGTAAAACATCCTTATTATGAATGTTTAAATTATCCAGATTCGAGCAAATACAAAAAAAATGGATGAAAAATTTGCAGAATATGTCAGATCCTCTAGATTTTACACTGTTAAGCTGTAGTGTCGTTATAGTTTGTATCTGGTATGTCATGTCCTGTGTAAGTAAGACATACATGTAATAATTTACTATCCATATGTCGATACATTGCCAAAGTAGCAAAGAAAAAAAGATACTAACCCTCCCGCTCATACAATGCTTCTTTTTCGTTTATTTTTAGTACGAGTGCCCTAATAAGTCAGCGAATGTGTGGTCTCTGGAGTAATGGGACCGCAGCCGCTCGAGAGTTTTCAGCTCCTGCCAGCAGCGCGTTAAACATAACAATCAATATTACCCCCAGGAATAGCATTACAATTCTAAGCATGTCATCCAACATAGCGAAGCAGCCAAGTAGAAATACTCAACTTAAATGTCTTAACTGAAAACCAGAAAGAAAGAAAACGGGAACATGTACTGGATAGTGAGATTCAATTACTAATATTGACGAGAAACATAAAACGATCGTGTAGGTAATATTATTATTACTTAATAATAATGGGATAAAAAGCATATGTCTTCTATATTGGTTATTCTTAAGCTTCAAATCCTATTATGCTCCTTTAGCAAAATTTTAACAGTAGGCGAAAGGCCAAATGCATGGATAATTATGGTACAATTAAAGTGTAATAATGTCTTTCAATATCATAAATTATTTCTCTGTATTATGGAATAAGTTAATCTGTAACATAGTCTTATAGCTACAGTAACAGTACAGGTTCGGGATCTCTTTACACAGGTTAAAAGGATACCACTAGAACCTTTTGGCATACATTAGGACTTTCTAGATTTGAGCTGAAGGCACTATATTATACATATATATATTATATATATAATATATTATAGCTTACCACAGGTTTTATTGGCCAGCCATTGATCTCCTGGTGGGGGGTTCTTGGTGCTGCTTGGCGAGGCTAGCCATTTTCTCCAGTCCTCCTACTGATCGCTATATGGAGAAGAACTGAGATAATTGCCGTGTTGCGTTTGGTAGGGCTTGAGGGTAGTGTGTAGGAGCCCAAAATGTTTCCCCTACTTACCTACATATATGAGATTGGGTATCCTTCTTCATGGTTGCTCATGGTTGGGTATCCTTCTTCATGGTTGCTCATGGTTGGGTATCCTTCTTCATGGTTGCTCATGGTTGGGTATCCTTCTTCATGGTTGCTCATTGTTGGGTATCCTTCTTCATGGTTGCTCATGGTTGGGTATCCTTCTTCATGGTTGCTCATTGTTGGGTATCCTTCTTCATGGTTGCTCGTGCTATACACTGGTATAGGATTTGAGGCAGGAGTATTGATTATATAAGTGCCATCTTTGTTATGACCAGGACATCTGGGAAATGCCTGGTGGGCCTATGCCAGGTGACATTGGTCAGTTACAGCGGTTCACGTGGGTTATCCAGTCCTTTAATGTGTGTGACCAGGAGTGTAAGAACGCATTGTGCAGCCATGTTTAGCCATCAGGTGGCCGCGCATAACTAATTTATCAGCCGCTGTCCTTAAAGTGCCAGGGTCGATTTAAATCCCAAACCCCGAGGATGATTGCCAATGCATGAATGCAGTTATTAAACTAAATTCTTCAAAAGTCTTCAAAAAGGACCACTAAGATACAGGCAGAGTTTGATGCCTTCCTTTTTTATATAAAGTTGTTTTTAGGTAACTTTGAGACAAACAATTCCCAAGAGGAAGGTCAGTCAATAAAAATCTAAGTTTGTTTTAAAAATGTTTTACTCATTACGACATATCAATGTATCAATCACAATAAATCACAGGAAGCGAATGATGTATTACACCATTTCGGTGAGTAATGTCATTCCGCTGTCTGCGCATTGATTCCAGTGATAAATTCAGAAAAAAAACCAGCTATTTTCCTTCATTTTTCTACAATTGTTCTGTTACTAAAGTGTTTCTGGTCTGCCAAATACTTTCATTTTGGGTTATATTTTGTTTAATGTGGATATTGACCTAGTCTGTACTCTGTATTAAAGGATTATACCCCAGCTGTCGTGTCAAGCGAGGTCATTTGTTTTTTTTCTCACGGCTTTCGTGGTATGTAAGTCCGCTACCAAAAGTCAGACCCTGTGGTCAGCTGGCTACGAAAGTGGCACCAAACGTAATTTATCATTCTAGCGCGGAATAAGATCACAATTTAATACAGCGCCGCATTCTGAGAATTCCGGTGGATCTGTGAACTTCATTAATCAACACTACATGAAAAATTATTTATAATTATGTCATTAAAGAAAGTGTTGAATTGGTTCAGTAGTTTTTTATTTCCTTAAAAAACACATTTGCTTTTAACTCCCTGGCATGGTATGTTTTGTGCTAGGGGTAAAATGTAATGTTAAAAATAGGGGGTTTTGTTTAAAAAATTTATATTTACCTCTATGCATTACATAATAATAAAGAATAAGCTACAATGATCCTAAAATTAAACTATTTACTTTATAAAGGTGTTTGTTTCCCCCCTTTGGCACTCAAATTGAGCATTGCACCCTGCTCTTTTATCTAAGAATTTGGACATTTTGGAAATCAGTTTGCCAGAAACCAAGGTTTGGGGTTTATTTGACTATTTGGTATGAAATTGAATCACAGGAACATTCTCTTATCTTCAGGTTTTTTATATATTTTCTTTAATCCATAAACAGAATAATATTTTCGGGTACTCTGCTTAAAAGATGACCCTTCATTTGACTTTGTCATACCAGGCTTATCTGATAGACACTGCTGCCTTCTTTTTTTTTGTTTGCCTTATGTCCTGAAATGCATCCGACATGGATTAAAATATATACGAACGCTAAGTGCAATAATATTTACAAACACATTTTTATCAAATGATCATATTTTAAACAAAAAATTCCCATGAACAGGAACCATAAAACCATTACAGAAGCTTTAACAGCGATCCTAAATATCATCACTAACATTCATCAAGATCAACATTTTTTAGCGTGGGAAAACATTCCCTAAAAAATAACATGAATTTCTTATGATTCTTATAATTCTTTATTGGCAGATATGTAGTCACGAGGCAAGCTATTAGAAACCTAATATATATATATATATATATATATATATATATATATATATACCAAGAAGATAAAACGTTAATGCAAGTATGTTCTTCAAGCATGGCCACACGTGCAACCAAGTGGTAGAATCAGAAGAACACTCGCATGCACCTGACACCATCCAAAACCAACCTAGCTCAACGATCTCCCTTTGAAGAAGAAAAAAGTCTTGACCTCCATGGAAAGAAGATAATTTAGCCAGGAAAATCTTGTTTGACCTTGGAAACCCAGAGTGGGTTTGGCCTGTCAACTCATAGAGGCGACCCATACTTGGTTTCAAGGGTTAGCAGGACATGTGAAATTAGACCTGTTGGTAGAACATGGCAGACAAGACTCTACACATTAACTGCGATGCATTTTCTGGCAATCGACATCAAAGCAACCGAGAAATTAAATGCCTTAATAATTCTCAATGTTTTAAGCTGTTTACTTAAAATGAAACATAGTAATTGCCAATTAACGGCATGCTAGTCAAGAATGAATTTTCATTAATGGCCTTCAGAATTCCCATTATTTCTAGTTTAATGTTGGAAACTGATTAAATCTTCTGGTTCAGCCAGAACACTTTGCGCACTGATGAGTGAAAAATTATATTTTGATCTTGGCCAATACTTCTTACCTGAGAACGATTTTTACTTCCCCGTAATTCTAGAACCTTAAAGTGGTCGGTTCTCAGATCTCGCGTTTTACACTTTGGTGCATTAAATTAATAACTGTAATGGTGTTTTATTTATATGTATATATGATCTATAAAACCACCTTATGGAGCAGCAATATTAACTTCCTATTCTAAGGATATTTATGATTTTACCTTCCCATTAGAATATTCTAAAGCAACCCTGCTATTTAATATGCTAGAAATGTCTCTTTTTTGTTATCCACAAAACGATTTCATATATAAAAAAAACGAAAAAAAAACCAAATGTAGAATTTATAAATGAATTCTCATAAGAAAGTTGTGTTTAAACTGTGCATGTTTATACCATAAAAATATTAACTGTGTAGTTGGTTTTCTTTTCCTGGAGAAATCTTTACATTTTTTAAGGTTTAAGTATACAAAAAATAGAATTTTAAAAGTATTAAAAAAAAAATGCAGTTCTACATTTTTTCCCTTTGAGTTTGCATTTGTAAAGCTATCTAAGGTAAAATATATAATAATATACAGGTTAGGTTTGGAAATATTTGGAATTAGGACCAACATAGGCACCCACAACCACATTCTAGATTATCATAAAGCTGTCCCTTTTAATCCGTCTCAATTTTCTTTTTAATTTTCATTTGTAGCATACTGTTCTTGGACTGCAAACAACCTATTAAACTCCGTTGAGATCCGACAGTTGCCAAATTCCCAGCTCAGACTTAATACTCCTCATACTGTATGACTTGCCAAACCAATTGTAAGGACTATTTACCAGTTACTTTGAAGTAGATGACTTATAACGTCAGAATAAAAAGCATAATATCTGTTGTTCTCAAGATGAATTATAAATGGCACAACAAGTGAGAAAGTTCTTTAGATAGAACGCCACGTTAACGAATGTGTCAAGAATTAATTAACCAACAAAGCAACATCAAAGGCACAGGTCATTAATTATCACCCATTATGTATTAATAAACTATTTTCTCACAATCATCAACTATGAAGTGTCATTTGCTTAAAAATATTTACATATTCGGAATTCTAATCATGCCCAAAAAATATTCACATTTTGTAGCACATTAAGTAGAAATGGACCAAACTCAGGCTTCACTTGGCCGTGAGACTTTTGATGAAACATTGCCAACTATTTATAAAATTCAGTTCTTTTTCTAGATCCCTTTAGTGATTTTTTTTGCCTCTGTGCTCATTTTGTGTAAGAATAAATATAAATAATACACTGTGGCAGAATACTTTCTATCCTACCCTTCTTTGAGGATTTTGGACAGCTTCCAAAATTATATTTATTTATTGTGCATATGGGATTTGCTTGCAC
The DNA here is from genome assembly GCF_027358695.1 of Spea bombifrons. NCBI lineage: Eukaryota > Metazoa > Chordata > Amphibia > Anura > Pelobatidae > Spea > Spea bombifrons. The sequence goes on from NC_071098.1 coordinate 7,515,454, forward strand.
TTCCGTGTACATCCACTAGGGGTTCTAGCGTAACAAGGACTTTGGGCAGCATTTTAACAATACAATGTAATAATTTAGGCATACGCATTCGGATTCCCGGGTTGCTGCTAGAATAATAATGACCAATAAATACATAAAACTAAGCAAGAATTCAGCCATACCCAACGAGTAGCATTCAAAAAACACCTATCTAAGGAATACATATTGAGGCTTCTATCACACTATATGGTCATTTATTGCTTACCCCAAACTTGGGAGAAGTATATGGCCATATAGTGTGAAAGGAAACCTAATTTGATGCACAAATGCCCAAATAATACATATACTAAAAATGCTTTTTTTTAATAAATGCTGCTCCAGCTACTTTCTGTTCAGATTAGTAATCAAACATTTTTTGTTCTTCTTTAAGTATAGATTTATGAACGTGTCTGTAGACATCTGTAATGGACCTTCAAGTTTCTGAGACTTCATTGGGCCACCTGATGGTTCATAAACTAAAAGGGCATCACAGTTCATTAAGACATGGTCAGCGTAGACGGGAACCAAAAGGGTGGAAGTTATTAATTAGAAATTAATAGAGATTTGGTAAGTGAAGCAAACATCTCGGAGTCATACCAAATTAACTTTAAGCTTCTAATACAAGAACATGAATATTTTACACTAAATGGACCACAAATAATCCGAAATCATAAAAAAAAAACTTCTGTAGTTTTTCGAAGATGTTTAGTAATACACAATGTCAAAATTTAAAAAAGGAACATTATACCTCCCCATGGAATCTAAATGTTTAAAAAAGACAATAAAAATGTAAGAAAACCGTGATCAGAACAAAAATCAACACACTTGACTGCTTAAACCCATAGCAAGGTGAACAAACAAGAAGAACCAAATAACCCCACCCAAACCCCCCGAAATAAAGACACTAGACACCATTGAGTGGGATAGGGCATTTGGCCACAGCTTTATTAAAACCATTCCCCAGGCCAGCGGAAACCAAACATACACATCTGAAAACAACCTGCCAGCTGCTGAGCGCTAGGCCCAACAGGCAGTTAAATTACCACCGATTGTACCAAGAGTCCCAGCCCTGCGGGTGCCATGAGCCGCCCGCAGGACACGCCTCCCCAAGCCCGCTATGGGCAAATGATCCAGGTTGCCTGAAATTACCGCGCTGGCCAGGGGACCAGACCGCTGCTGTGACAATAAAGAGAACAAACAGGAAAGAAAAAACAAAGCAATAAACATAATACAACACAAAATATACATGACCAAAATTGAGGGGCGGGCGGGAGGGGAACGTCTGGAAGCTGCTGTTGGTACAGGAAAAAGAGGTAAGAGTCACCTCTTCACCTTCCTATAAACCCTGATAGCTGCAACATTGTTGCAGCTACCCACCAATGAGAGAAACTTACTAAACCACCATGCATGGGCCAACAGTCATGATCCCCCTTTCCTATAGGTCCAGGGGGCCCCCTTTACTTTAGACTGGGGTAGAACATACTTTCTCTAGGAGATAGACAACTCACATTATGTTATGTCTGCTGTTTAAGCAATCATCGATCCATGGGGAGACAAAATGTTTCTTATTGGCTGGTATGGAATTTTCAGCAATTTTCAGTTGACCACAAATTGCCACCGCAGAAATTATACACTTTAGTATTTGGCACCCATTGCAGAGCCTATATTTGTACACCCCAGACACAAACATTTAAATACTCACACACTCTCACTCATGCTCTCTCACACTCACTCTTATACTCTCTCACATTCTCTCACGATTTCTCACGCTCTCTCTCTCTCTCTCTCTCTCTCTCTCTCAATGTCTCCCTTCCCAGTGTCCATGTCCCCTTTCCCATAGCTCCGCTTCTTCTCTTGCCTCTTCTTCTTTTGCCTTCTTTCTTTGTCAGCTTCACCGTGAACCAGGCCCTTAAAGAACTTCTGCAAAACGGTGGAGCCTCCAGACACACCATCTCCCCTGGCTGGAGGAAGGAGGGTGAGGCTGTCCCTGCGAGAAGCCAGAATAATGAAGACCAATTCACGGAATAAGAGAAGTGTTTCTGTGCCTCTCTTTATTTGTGAATCTGTCTCCATTATTCGGCCTCCCAGAGTACTCCTCCCTGTTGTAGAAGTGGCCCTGTTCACGGAGAGGCGGGCGAAGAAAGAAGACCAGAGAAAATAGAAAAAAGAGAAGAAGCACAACAGGGGGAAGGAGAACGTGCTAAATAAAGAATACTTGCAGAGTTCATTCTTTAGATGCTTCGTTGTTTTGTCACTGATAGTTGAGTGTATTCTTCTTATGAGCAAAGTGCAAAGTGGTTGGATTCTTAACCCGAGTTGAAATTGTTGGCACTGAGTGCTCTAAGCTTCATCAGTAAAACTTTACACTCCCAGCGCCTCATACATGATGATTGATGTATTGAGTTTTTTTGTCGGACAAGTTGAAAACCAGGAAGAAAAAATGCCAAAACCTAGCGCAGCCACATTCTATGCCAAGATATTAAATCTGTCAGAAAACCAAAGGTGTTCTATTCAAAACACTACTTGGCCGTAGGCCTGGGTAATACATTTGCAAGGAACTTTTACAACTAAAATGTTTCTTTAGTCTACACTGCTTTATAACGAAGACCACAGAGGCGCTTTTGTGAGCTGCAAGAAGGCAATAACGTAATAAAAGATTTTTAGCAATCAGGTTGCAGCCTAATAACTTTAATTAAAAAGATATATATTTTATTCTGATTTATTATTTGTTCCTTTAATGTCTTATATTATCTAAATATATAAAATATATAGAAAAACATTATTTTTCGGAATTTTCTTTTATATATTTGAATTCATCTGGCATATAAAGTTTTTTTTTATTTATTTTGTGGGGCGAATACATTTTCCCAAATCCTCAGCTTATGGTACCAATCTCTTATGCAAACATAAAAGTATAGCTTTGTACAAAGAAATGTGATTGAAAAATCATTTTTTATCACTTCTCCAGTGAATTCATAATCCCTGTATTAGTAGTTTCCAATTATTGCTGGATACTGATTTTCATTATTTTACTGTTTCTGCCTAAAAGACAAAAGAAACAAAGGGAAAAATGTAATAACTTGGTTCTCCTGAGATGACCGGCAATATGCCTACTTATATGGAATAAATATCGTATGTCTTGTGATCTTATAGCTCTTGATCATATGCCAAAGAGTTTTATAGATCTTATCATATAGATCAAAAGGAACATGGATTGACATATGTGTATTGAGACATATTTGAGTTAAAATGATATTTAAACCATATGGAAATGGAAAAGTGTAAAAATAATAACTGTATGAACCTGTATGTTCTGCGCCAGGGATGTCTACACAAAATTATTTGTGACCCTAAAAACAATAAGACACAGAGCCCCCCATTTATTAAACTTCATAGCAAGAGCTTTTATAAAGTTCCCCAAAAAATTTGCACTTTAAGTCATGTTTAGGAAAAATATACTGGTGTTATCTGAGCTGCCCGCGGAATATGTCACTATGTAACAAAAAATTAGAACAGAGAATGAAAAAGTGCAGCTGTGCCTCTTGTTCACATTAAGGGTATCATTCTACCGCCTCTGCCGAACTTAACACTTTTGTAACTGAATGTAGCAGTGGAAGCATAATTCTTAGTAGTTCCAAATAACCAAACCTTTCCCCCCCAAATAATTCTTTAATTATGTCAAATATGGTCACGATCATAATTTGTGTTGGGAACACTTAATTGTCCTGTGACGCAAAAGCAGCCATTGATAGGTTGTTGCTATAGAAACTGAAAAAAGGCTTTAGAAAGGTTTAACCATCATAGAAAAGAATAAAATGTTTTAAATAATAACGTTTATTTGCTTAACATAATAGAGTTGAACAAATGCTTTGTGTAGAACAGCACCGTTTGCTTGTGACATAGGTAAGTATTGCTATTTAACTTCTTCTACATTATTAGTTGTTTTTGTTATCAGCTATTAACAGTTTAACACGAATAAACTGGATTTAGTAGCTTAAAAAACAGCAGCTTTTGTGAAGACGCATGGCGACGGTTCAGTGCACCTTACTACAGAATGGCTGATTGTTTTCTGCTTTGGCCGAAGTTCTCCTTGGACTTGCTTGAATGCTTTTATACATCGAATACAGAAATCTCACATGACTCGTGGCATATGCCTAAAACGCAGAGACGCAGACTGACATAAGGTGTGTTTTATACCGTTTCCAGCTTCACATATGCACGGTTTTCAGTCCAAATTCCTAGTTTGGAAATAAAAATATTAAAAACTACGTTTTATTCCATATTGGCTTCTAGTGAACTCTAGTGGTCAAATTACAGAAGAACGTTCAGTTCAAAACAGGTTTACTTTGATCATTACTTGTATATGGAAACTTCATGTACTTCTGTTTCATGCTTTCCCCTGAGGACTAGAGAATTAGGTGGTAGATAAGTAGAACAGCCTCCCAGTCGAGGTGTTAAAGGTTATCAAAGTAAGAGAATGTAAACATGCATGGGATGGGCATATGGCTCCTGAATCTAAGACGAGACTAAGGACTGGTTAAGGTCATTGATGTCATTGTATACAATAGCTTCACACGTAGAAATAGATCTAAACTGATCAGGTATCACACCCATCAATCAATTAAAAAAAAAAAAAAAAAAAAAAGGATCACCTTATTAGGTTGCCCTTTGGCCAATCACCCACTAGGGGGCATGTGAGATGTTTTAATAGTCTTTTGTGCCACGACTGAAGGGGAAAAAATATTAATTCGCGTATTAAACTGATAAGTAATGACCTGTCTCTGGAGGCATGTAAATCCCTAGCCCGGGTATAAAAGTCAAAATTATGTTAATTTCCATTGAGCGTTTTATGATTGGAGTGAACTTTTATAAACGTTAACTCTTTCGGTGCTAAATAAGTGCTTACCAAGGAATTATATCCCACAATGGAAGCAAAAGGGAGAAATGCTACATTAGATGTGTATGAACGTGGGTTTTTAACCAAGAATGTGGTCGATATGTTGCCTTAGATTGTGTATTACTCAACATCCCATCTAACAATCTGTTATCCTTGCCCATAGCTTTTCCAAATCGAATAAGCGCAATAATACTTGATGTTCACCTGATGGTCCAGTGGTGGCGCTAGCGTTCAGGCTCAAATCAGAGCTTTCCAAACAATTTGGAAACATTGACATCTGAGTAGGGGGATCTTGTAAATTGCACGGTTTTCTGACAGGCACTTGGAAAGTTAAGGGACTAAACAACAGCTGACATTATTTAAGTCACATTCCTCACGTCCTGGAATTCTGTGCTTTCTGGACCTGAAATCTCTTTAAATGTAACATGTTCATACAGCTCCAATTAAAACCTGATCTTTTTGGCATGAGTCTGACCGGCTCATGTGTATCACAATATAAAAGACCTTATGGAGAAGCTGCAGCTTGAAAAATGCAGCTCCCTAGCACGTCTATGGTCCTAATTGGCATTATATAAGCACATAGCACATATGTTTGCATTGCATCCAATCTCTTGAAAGCTCGTTTTATTCTAAATTATGCCATGTTATACCAAATGTTGAACAAATGTTATTGTGAAGATCTAAAAAAATATATTTTGACTTTAAATAGAAATGTATAATAAATATTTATTTATAATATATATATATAATAATTTAAAATAATATTTTATAAATCAGAAATCTAAAAAAAAATATTTGAAAATATAAAGAAAATATATATATAACCAACAAGTGTATTTTTTTAAAGGTTTCTTTATTTCATGGCTTACTTGATTTATTATTTAGTTTGTTGAGTGATAAATACATAATTAGTATCTTGCAAATTCAACAAGAGGAAAAAAAAAACCGCAATATTCTTTTCACAAAAGGCAAGTCCATTCCCCTGCGAATGTGTTAATGAGATCTGTCTATCCATCAATGAAATGGTCTCATAACGAGATCTTAGCGTGCTTGGATCTAATAAAGAAATTCTCAGAAGCATTAAAAGTTGCGCAGGTCACTAAAGGGACATTCCTGTTTTTCCATGAATGAACAATTGGCAGCCCTTCAATAATTACCTTGCACAATAAAAAGAGGTAGAGGCTCTTTCTTTGGGTAATTGTGTTTAGAAAGTAATATCATAACGCAGTTAGTTTAACCTAACATCTGACCACAAAAGTGTCCATCTGGTCTGGTACATCTAAAAAGGTAATTTGAAAAATGTACGGTCAGAACATTAGTAGAATTCTTGTCCATTTCGAGAATGAACTTTCGGGTAATTAAGGGCAGTTCAATTATCTGCAGAATTAAAGTGACAGTCAAATGTATAAGAAATGATTTCTTAATGCATTTCGCTGTGCATTCTGCAAACTGTTGGGTTATCCTATCCGGCTCAATCACCAAAGGAGTTAAAGGGACAGAAAGTTACAAACTGAGCCTTTAGACATGTCCTTTTTGGTATAGATCAGTAAGAAACATGGAATTCGATGACGGATAAGAACCATTTGGCCGATCTAGTCTGTCCATTCTTTCCTGGTGTGAAGATTCCATTCCATTGAGCAAATTGATAAAGGGACAGTACGAGAAAAAATAAATATTATTAACATAACTATTTAATCTGGTTTTACAATGTATCATTATTGTATGTATTCAATTTAATACATATCCCTCAGCACTATTTAAACAGTTTGTGTAAACCACTGATTTATTCTTTCAAAGGTCATTAAGGACCATCACGACGGCATTGGGCACACAACTAATTTTCCTCCCTCTACCCGCATCTGCTGCTGCCGGGACCCGCTATAGAGAGCTGTTTAGCAACTGAAGGCAGGCTTGGACCCAATTGGCTGGTGACAGTCATGTGATATCTGTGATAGCCAGTCACAACCAACCACTTTGTTCCCATGACAAAACCAAAGTTTAGAAGCATTGAATTCGTCTGAATTCTCTATGCTTTACACCGAGGACTCCAAATACTTGGATTTTGATTTGCTTTGTCATTAAGGGGTTAAAGACACAATGATGAGCCAGTGTTCCCTTAAATAATACAGAAAGGAGGTCTATATATTAATGTTTTCCCTTTAGAATCCAGATAACGCAATCTGCTGCCAGGTTTCTAATGGAAAACATTGGTCAGGGCCTTACCGGAAGCACCCTGTAGTCTCGAAATAATATACAGTGACTGGCATGATCTGAATTATTTAACTTTCCAATCCTTTCTGCTAAAATAGATTAACCGCAAAGGAATGTGTAATTGGTACTCAGGATGATCAAAAACATTCTTTTTAGTGCAGTATAAAAAAAAACAAAAAAACAATCCAAACAAAAACAATAAAAAAATTATAGTTTGGCCAGTGAAGATGATAATGAACACCTGTAAATTGTTACTATTAACAAAGACGTGTTTACAGACAAGGAACATGTCCGAGTTACTGTCAGACCAGGGCCCAGTCTTATGATGTCATCGCCTATTTCTGTCCGTACCTTGTTTCCGTTGCACTAACCCAAGACAGATGACTGCGCTCTTCTGTCGAGCCAGATGTTTCGCACGAAATTGTTTGAAAATTGTAATTTTATAAACAGCTGTCTCCTATTGAACATCAACTGCTCCCAGCGGTGAATCGTTGTTGGTCATCGCATGCCATGCGCGTCTTTGAAAATGTCTGAAGACATTTCTATCTAACTTGTAACTCGTGGGACCACAAATCCCATGACTCTATGTCAGCCATCATTTTAAGAGGCGAGACGTATGCCTGTAGTTGAGCGTTTTGATCCGTTCCCTCTTAGGTATATAATATGGGCACCCAAGTATAGCCTATAGTTTTTTCTGTTAAAATATTATTGAATAGAATAAAATAAAAGTACAGTCAAAAAGGGATATCTCACTTGAACTAAGAAGAAGCGGAAGGCTATGAAACTCACATAGCGTTAGACCTTTCAATATATTTATATAAGAATAAGGGTTTGTACATCCAGGAGAAGAAAAATGGGGAGAAAAGAACCCTACTGGCAAAATATGAAACAAAAACGTGTGGTCAATATACCTTCCGATTTCTCCCAACCTTGAGACTACGACTCTTCATGCTCCCAACACATATTAGTGAATTTTTTAAGGTTAAACAAGGTTATTTTCACACTTGTTATGCGCAATATATTATAATTAATGGTTGCCAAAATAGTTTTGGGGACGATTCAGCTAAAATTCAACTTTGGCCAAGTTGTTCATGCAAACGTGATAAATGTGAATGAAAAATAGAAACTTTTGAGTATTCATTTCGGTCAGCTAGGGGCAATTTCAGGAGAGATCTTCAAGCTGTCGTTACAACTTGACTAGACCTGGCTGTCTTAAAAGCAGAGCTACGTTTAAGAGAGAAAGGAACAGCTCTGAGTAATAAACCGGCGTCTTACTTTCTCGATTACGTTTATTTCATTACTTTTATACGTTATTTATTAGTGGTTCTTGAAATGTGTCCTCACAGCTACATTGTATTTTCCAGATGTTAACGAATGTGAGAATGATAACGGAGGATGTGGACACCAATGCTGCAACACGATTGGCAGTTTCTACTGTAAATGTCCTGAAGGTCGGAACCTAAAAGAAGACGGAAAAACGTGTCAAGGTAGGAATGGCTCTGAGTGTTGGGGGTGGGTTTGTCATTTATAGAGCAGATTAAACTAGAACTCCAAGAAGAGGAAACAACAAGCTGGATAGTTGCATGGACTTTATGATACGGGGTTGCACTGCCTGTGCATGGTGGTGATGAACATGTATGGGTTGTGTTGAGAGTAGAAGCAGTGTTGTGATGTTCAGTGCTTCTTACCCTATTGCATGGATAGTCCAGCCTTTGGCAAGAATTTATGAGAGACCATCCTCCCATCCTCCCAAAGCCCATGGGGTGCTCAACTCATTACAAAGACACTATTTCAATCATCTGAACTATTGAGAGGAACATTCAACGGTGCCAGTAGGCTACACCTTACTGCTAGTAACATGCACTGCCGGTCCCACCATATTGGCATACTAGGCAGCTGCTTAATGTACTGAAATGGTGGTGATGGGGTTGGTGATGGCAGATGTTCTACCATGGTCTGTGATTGCTAGGCATGATTTATGTAGACATTTGCGAGGGGCACTCACTGCTCTTACACTCATGTGTTGCCTCAATGACACCTATAAACCACACTAAAACGTACCGTATTTGCTCGATTATAAGACGAGGTTTTTTTCAGAGCAAATGCTCTGAAAAATACCCCTCGTCTTCTAATCGGGGTCGTCTTCTAATCAGACCTCAAATAGAGGTCTGATTAGGAGACTAAGATCCAGATCCCCCGCACCGCTGCAGGGGACCTGGATCCTCCTGTCTCACCCCCCCCCCATACACACACTTACCGGTGCTTCATGCTGTATTGCCGGGGCAGCGATCCGCGCAGCCGGAAGGAGGTGGAGTTGGCAGCGGGGGTTTGTCTCCGTCCGTCGCGTATACCTTCCCCCGGCTGTCAGAGATCAGAGTTCCCCGCACCGGTGCGGGGAACTCTGATCTCTGACAGCCGGGGAAGGTATTCGAGACGGACGCAGACAAACCCCCGCTGCCAACTCCACCTCCTTCCGGCTGCAGCAGAAGGAGACGTTAACCCGCTGCCCCGGCAAAACAGCATGAAATTGGAAGCACCGGTAAGTAAGTAAGTAAGTAATTAAGTAAGTGTGTGTGTGTGTGTGTGTGTGCGTTAGTGTGTTAAATGGGGGCATAGGGCATTTCTGGAATGCCTTATACCCCTATTTGCCACAATGGCACTTAGGGGGTTAAAAAGCATATTATGGGGCAGAGTGGCATATAGGGCATTTCACCTCCCTATTTCACTCTGCCCCATAATATGCCTTTTAACCCCCTAAATGCCAGAGTGGCATATAGGGGTATAAGGCATTTCTAAGGGGGGTAAAAATGCCTTTTAACTCCCTTAATGCCACTCTGCCTCCTGGAATGCCTTATACCTCCCTATATGCCACTCTGCCCCATAAAATGCATTTTAACCCCCTAAATGCCAGAATGGGATATAGGGGTATAAGGCATTTCTGGAGGCAGAGTGGCACATAGGGGGTCAAAAGGCATACCATGGGGCACAGTGGCATATAGAGGGTTAAAAGGCATATCATGGGCCACAGTGCCATATTGGTGTGGCAAGCCTGGGGGCAGATGTGCGTTACTGGGGGACAGGTTGGAAAATACAAGGAAATAAAAATAAAAAAAATATTTTTCTCAATCATAGCTTTTATTAAAAAAAAATAGTTTACATGAATTAACATTTACTGGTAAAACTTTTTTCCTTTAGGGTCGTCTTATATTCAGGCTTTTTCTTTTTTTCCTAAGTTAATATTCAGATTTTGGGGGGTCGTCTTATAATCGAGCAAATACGGTATATGGTTCCCCTTTATAGTGAGCATCTGTGGCCAGGGTGTTTTTGAGATGAAATTTCAGGAAGGTGGGCACCAGAAACCCTTGGACAAGCCCTGACACCTTATAACAGATTTTACCTTCTACCTTGTTATATAGAGTGACAGTGTCGGGGGATGTAAAGGAATGTATTAAACCATTCAAGACTATTTGGATTCCATATTTTTTTCTCTTAATGAGACAATTCCGTGCAAAAGGAGATTGCACGCAGTCATCTTTTTGACATAGACCATGAAGGTACAATGAAAGATAAATATGTAATTTTAGACAGTTGTGTTATTATAAAACATGTTGGAACGTTCAAAAGTATTGGTTCTTGTCCGTTAGTCCTACGCCATTAGTCCTACGCTTCTAGTCATTTGTACAGCTAAACAGTGCATTTGCAGAGGCTCTTTTGTACATTCTTTACATTGCTTTAAATCCCTTTATGCTAACAATAGACGGAAGAAAAAATGTATAGCTTTGGAAAGAAATTATAAACACGTTAAGACTTTAGAAAAGGATTCGGTAAATCTGTCAGCGATATTCTTGGCATTCAAGGCTCTCTTGTATTGAGCAATTTAGAAAAAATAAAGTATACTCCCTATTTACTACGAACCAATATATTTACCGAGCTGAAGGTCGACAGGTCACCTTATTGAAAAATCACGTATTTCACAGACTGTAAAAAAAATCCTTTAAGTATTTTTAGTTATATATTCTATAATCTTTCATTAATCCAGAAGACGCGTTATACTTGGCTACTCGGTGTTATTGCTGATTGTTGTCCTTAACCTACGAAGGTCATTGATAAAGAAGGCATATCATATTAACTTAATCATTGTCACTTCTACGGAGGCCATCTCTAAATTACCTAAATTACCATTCCTAATATATTCTGAAGTGATGTAGAATATATCATACCGTGTTCTTGTGCCGTCCCATGTTTCTGTATCATCCATAAATGATCATGGTCATTCCCGGCTAGATTAGACAGCAAAGAACGTCAATGTCCCTTCCACTGTACACTTACCTCCTTCATCTTCAATGCATACCTGCTTGGCCACCCATTACTTTAGTTGAAGTTGTGGGCTAGCTCTACTATGGAAGTGAGTTCACATTTAAGACAATTGTGAGGCACCTCAACTTGTAATTAGAAGACTATGGGAAAATAGAATGACAAATAAGACATATTCATCTTATCTAGAATGCATGATTTGGTCCCTGGACTTGTCTTGTCTATGGTGGATCAATGGAGTGACCTTCCAGCACAAGTGTTAGCATGTAATACAAAGAAGGAATCTAAACATTTATGGGGTTTATAGGTCAAGAACTAGTTAAAAAAAAGCAGGTGCTGGAGGTCTTCAGTGTTAATCATCATTATGTTATTTTTCACTTTAGCTTGTTGTCCAAAATGTTTTCGTAAGAATGTGTTACTTTCCGTGTGCTGATGTCGGCCGGTGGGATAATAGCCATTCTTGTGGTTTAAAGTAGCTTAACGTGTCATTTAATGTTTGGGAAACTTTTGATCCAGAAATAGATTTTGCATCATGGTTGTTTTTTTCCTCTTCTGAAGAAAAATATAAACAAATTCCTTGCATTTTTTTTTATTTGCATGTCTAATTCATGTGTTGTTTGTTTAGAAGGTTTCTAGTCTGCAACATTCTGTTTAGTTGACTTCAATTGTAAATTAAATTGAAATCAAATGCAACATTGTAACAATTCTGCCTCATTACTCATGTAGAACATCTTTGATAATTGGTCCAAATACAATCCAGAAAATGTTACCCATGGATTGGGATTCTGAACGGTTTATCATCAGTGTAAATGTCTACGTGAGATTATCGGGCATCTTGTAAGAGGAAAAATACCGAGATATGGCTTTATCTGAAAGTAGACACCATTAGACCCACTCTATGCTTTTCTGTCTGGCCCTGACATTTCCTTAAAGAGAACAAGAGATAAAGAGAAATGTAGATTTACCAAAACAAGAAGAATATTTTTGCGGGGTTGGACACCATAACGTCGGTTTTCTACCCTAGAAGAATTCTAGCCCACGTCATGTTCTCTTTCAGTCAATAATATTACAGCTTACTGGGTTTCATAGTTCTAGTTTGTGAATTCATATTTTTATTTATGACATAAAACCTCCTACCCTTAACTCAAGTTAACCTTAACCCAAAGTCAACTCTTTCACTGGTTGACCACCAAGAAGCGTGTGGTCTTCTCCTTTCCTTGACCATTATCCTCAATAATCTAAAACTCTAAATAGGTATAGGCATCAGCTAATTTTATTGTCTGCCAGTTACTTGCAGTCAAAGGCTAGACGAATATCATGGGAGCCTGAAATCACCAGAAACTAGAGCAAGCTACTTGATGGCTTTTCCATTATTTCAGGGAATACAGGGCTTTTCGTGCTACCGAGGTTATGATCCGCCTGCTAAAAACTCCTTATTGTGATTATTCCATTGACACGAGACAAATCAAATGGTGAGCAAACAATATGTTCAGTCGCCAGCTCGTCGTGGGTTCCATACAACTTTTTGAACAGAGTAATGAAAAAAAAACTGAATTTTGATGGAATGTGTCAAAGAACAAATAAACTTCTCTCGTCACTGCTCAAAAGTCAGCGTATAATGTCGTAAGAAAGCCCAGTAAGCAATAAATACTTAGCACTTAACCCTTACACTACTGATTTTATGCCATACAAAAACAAAAATAAAGGGGAGCTTTCATAGGAAAAAAAAATATGTGAGTTTTAAAAACATTGTTGCATATAGTAACGTTGTATAGAACTAAGCTTTGTTTCACATTATTCAATAAGCCTTGTTTGATCTGCAGATCTGGAGGCCACCGTTTTAGATATTTTGGTGTAATAAATAACAAATCAAACTTTATTTATATGATATATAATATTTTTAAAACTATCTTTTCCCTTTGAGGATTCAAATAATGAGTAATTCCGATGCTTATCCTTAAAACACCTAGATACATTTTTTGCAGGTTTTGTGCTTTGCATTGTACTTAATCCCAATGGAATCTTTATGTCCCGTGTATCTTTTGTCTATGGGAATTCCTTTTTTGTAAATAGCTTAATTCTTGCCCTTTTCGTGCCAGCTGTGCGGCTTTTTCCAGCCCGTTGGGTGGAGGATAGTTTGCATTGCGTCCCACGCTGTCTGGCGGGAGTTATTGTTCAGAAACCTGTGTACTTTCAGGTGTTGCCAGATAACCCAACTATTTACTTCAGAACTCCGTTCTTGACAAAACAAGCAGAGGATTGCTCTAGTTTATTCGTGCGATGGCATGGCGCAGCCCGAGACAATCTTGTGGTTTCGAAGTCAGAGACTCGTTTGTTGTGTAAAATTAAAAACATTCCTTGGTTAGGAATTCTTGCTCTGAAACCGTGAATACCTGGAAAAGCAGAATCAGGAGCAGAATAAAAGATGGGTGAGATTTTAGCATGATGTCCCGGGGCCTACAAAGTTGACACATTTGCGCGATCCAAACGAACAACACACACAACGACCGGCCGAGAGACATCTGTTCTAATGGATGTGGTTTTATTCTGTTTTTAATGTGTGTTCCATATTTAATTAGGTCGGTGTTCAATCAGCTAAGACAGTAAGACAGCAAAAAAACAAACAAACATGAAATGCACCATTGTATTAAAAAATATACTAAATGACATAGACAACGCACCATAAGCAACAATGACTTCCACCAGCTTGGTGGTGTCTGGGTATGGACACTTTGCCTCCCCATGACCAGGGGCCCGAAATCTAATCTAAACGGCCGCTGGGTGCTGATGCCGCCGGCCGGCGCTACTTTAATACTTTTTTTTTAAATTTAATATGGCAAGCCGGATCGTCTATTAAATGAAAAAAAAATAGTATTAAAGCAGCGCCGGCCGGCGGCATCAGCACCCAGCGGCCGTTTAGATTAGATTTCGTAGAGAGCCGTATGCGAAGGCCGCCAAGTGATGGGAGCAGCGTGAGGGGTGAAAGCTCCGCCCCCTCGCACTCACCTTTCACCCCTCACGCTGCTCCCATCACTATGCGGCCATCACATTGTTGAAAATCGAATCTAAACGGCCGCTGGGTGCTGATGCTGCCGGCCGGTGCTACTTTAATACTTTATTTATTTTTAATATGGCAAGCCGATCCGGCATATTAAATAAATAAAAAAAAAGGATTAAAGTAGCTCCGGCCGGTGGCATCAGCACCCAGCGGCCGTTTAGATAAGTTTTCCAGCAGTCTGATGGCCGCATAGTGATGGGAGCAGCGTGAGGGGTGAAAGGTGAGTGCGAGGGGGCGGAGCCACTTCACTTGACTTGCGCCCCAGGCCTTAGGCTGCCAGCCCTCCCCTGCCCATGACCCTTACTTAATACATTTATGGGGTACGGATTTTCTTTCCAACTTAGCCTTTTCTGTGCTTTCTGCTATCACTATGTAAACAGCATTTACTAGACACCCCCTGTCCCTTGATGCTATATAGAAAACTCTAACTCTATTTACTGATATTCCATAAAAAATATATATGTATAAATGTGTAATGTGGCTAGTGATATATTTAATAAGGGAGCTACACTAAATCAGACCTAGAGCAGTGTCTCCAGATGCCTTCGAACTTCCTTACTTTAGATATTTGGCTTTCATGTATTCCCAAAACACACAATATAAATGTGCTATGGTCAACTTGAACACAAGGTGGCCGTGCATTTCAACATTCCGGCTCTTACTTTTTGTCTGAATCTTGTTTTTCCACCTCTATGACTAGGGATGGCGTTGCTCACCGTGACTAAATAATGCCTGCTATTGCATGTGAACATATTGTTTGTAACCCCAATAAAATACAGCTCTGGTGGTCATGTAAAAGACGCCTCAGTTACCAGATGCGTAGCGTGATTCTGTTACATTGTGATATTGCACTTTAAATCCACTTACACACGCTTACAGTGTCTTTTAACTGTTTTCACTCAGTTTCACCAGAATCTAGATATTCCCTTTTAGTCAACTACTACCATGTCTCAACCTAATGTTATTTTATTATGACACCTATGACCTTAAGAGACTCAAGGATAAGGCTTGATTTCCATAGCTATCTAAAGATCATGGCCTCTCTCACGACTTGGTGGCAAGTCCTCCTTTTCCTTGTATCACAGCACTGCGGGAGCTCCACATCTATTGATTATCACAGAAATTAAACACCCATGTACACATCCTCTTTCATATCATTTGATAAAGACGCACACAAAATGGCTAGACGTACCTACAAATATACCCAAAGTGTCCATCATGGGCTCTAAAGCATCTTCCAGGTCTTAGGGTTTGTATCTCTGGGACATTATTGGATTTTGTTATCATAGATCCAAACCAAAGCAATTCCATTCATTGCATGGTTACATTGTTACAAAAACACACAGTCGTGGAACTAAGACCTGGAATCTTGCACTTTTATCATGGTAATTGTCAAATGACTAGTCAAACCTTCATTTGTTTACACTGGTAAAATGTCTTTGTAGCCATTATAACATTCAGTAAAACAGCGTAGGTCAGGATGAGATATAACAGAGGATGGAATGACTCCGTAGTATGCTGCGTAAAACCGTGGGGTATAGCAGAGGACAAGTGCATTCCAAATACTTGGACTATATATGGTAGGCTTTGGAAGGCAGAATAAGCGTGCTGTGTTTGTGTGCCGATAAAGCTTTGACTCTTCAAAATACCAAAATGTTATAAAATCTCAGTATTCAACATCCCTTGTAAAAATGTCTGAATGTTCCAATAGAGCTTCAATAATAACTGCCCAGAACGACCAGGGTTTTCAGACTTTAGGTGTTTCAAAATGTTTTTTAATATATTTTCTTAAATATATAAGGCAAATACTTGGTGGTTCCACTGAGACTTTGCCGTTGCTATAGAGATTGCACCACAATGCCAGAACTGCCAGAACAGAATGGGCGAGGGGTACCATGCTCTGGCGGGAGGGCATTCTTCTCGGCCAGTTATTAAAGCGTGGAAGCTATAAATAATAGAACGACTGGCGGTCGAGAAGAAAACTATTTTATCGAATAAAGCAAAATGTATCATTTTGCTATATTTTTTCCTAAAACCACACAAATGGATAGCTTGGGGAAAGTAGGTGAACGGATAGGAGACCGATGAAGGACTGGAAACATTTATCGGGTTTAGAACAGAGGACAGGTATCCATTCGAGCAGCAGGGGATCTTTGGAGAATGCATAGCTGTGTCATGGACCATATGATGTACATTAGCACCATGTTGGTCATGTTGTAAACCACTTGTGGGGGATCAAATGCTTTGCAACGTAAAAACATTTGCACACTTTATTTTTTCAGGGCCACTTCTTTTAATATAATACTTTTCTAGTGACTATTTCTGAAAAACAATTCTAGTGCCCAGCACTCTTACTACTGTTCCAACCAATGAAATATAATAATATAATATAATATAATATAATAAAAATTTTTATATCTGCAGCATTTACTATGGTGATAAAAATTTTACTTTTTTTTTAATTTGAGATTATGGTCCAAAACAGTAAAAGCAGTGCAATTGCCATAGCAACCAGTTGCACCACATTCATTATTGTTATGCAGTGAGCTACATGCATTTGTTTTCTAGGAAATCATTTTGATTTTGTATTCTAGAATTCTACTTGTCTCCACCAAGGATACGAAAATAGTTTCTTAATTAAACAAAATAACATTTTACAATAATAACAATAATCATGAAATAATAATAATATTAAAACATTTCTAAAACAACAAAAAAATAAAATAAACAAGCCATCAATAAAACACTTAAACAAAAAAAAAAACTTCTTTAATTCCCAATTGCACTTGGAACAAACCCTTAGGATCCAAAAAATAGTAAAGGAAGAAATCTTGTCCAGATGTATTACTTTTCTTTTTTTAAATGTGGTTTAGATTTATTTTTTTTCCCCTTTCTCGAGCTTCAAGTTAAACAAAACTGTATTTAAAGAAATACTGCTGGCTAGACTACAGATTCCTTAAACTTCTCTGGAGCCGTTAGCCTGAGATCTGAGATTCTTTTTCTTTTTTTTGTTTAACTTTTCCAAAATCCTTGACGTTGTTCACTTCTTGGCTGCAGAAAATGAAGGGGGGGGTGTCAATACCTGCGGGAGGTGGGCAGGAGCTTTTTTTCATTTAAAAGGACTCTATTGGAGGGACTCAAGTAATCCCCAGTGGTTCAGAACATATACACTAAAAAAAAAAGAAGAAAGGCAAAAAAAAAAAACATTAGCATCTGTGCACGAGACCATCAGCTTGTCTTCATGTTACTCAGAGAATAGTTTTCCTTGATCTGCTGTGTCTTGGTGTTCACGTTTGGTAACATGGGCAAACTGATGTGCCATTGTTTCCTGATACTTGTAACCTTCAGCATCCCAGCGGGTACCACTTTTAATCCCGGACCCCGGTACCTGAGGAATCATTGCTATACGTGTTTCTTGCGCAGCTATGGATCAAGCCATTTGCAGCATTCCAAACAAGGTATGTATCTGTACTTTAATTTGTATAATGACCTATATCTTAGATAATGCTGATATACATTATATGTCTTTCACATTGCTTGTTAGAATCGAGTTACAAGAACTGACTTAACTTGTTGCAATCCAAAAAAAAGCATGTAAGTAAGATATTTCTAGAGGAGTTTTCATTGTTTGGCTACGGTAGAATATCTCTATGTCAAGTTTACTGTACTTTAATATGTTAATATATTTCATAATATGTAAGTATGTATTAAGATAGATTACTTATTCTGGTACCCTATTCTGTTACATGCCTAAAAAAGTTTTTTAATTCCTTAAATGTAATTTCCCTCAACACTGTAGGAAGGCAATTCTGGATCTTTTGCAAACAATTGAACAGATTATTTGGGTCGTTTTTATATAAAAATAACTATACAGTATAATGAAGCATATTATTTTATGTGATAATAGAACATGCAAAATGGCTTTATATCTGTAGTTCTACGTCCTGCATATATGTTAATGTTAGTGCCCCTGCCTATGTGGTGTCTAAAGTGCCCTGGTGCTCTCAGATCAAACTCTGCAGAGATAGCTTGGTGAATTTATTACTTCTCGACTGGGGTCAATATCCACATGAATTTGAGTTTGGATGCAATGAGTTCCTACCAATATAAATTTACTTGACAGTTCAAGGTAATCTTTATACTGAATGGCAGGGTCTCATATTCCAACGCATCTGAAAGTTAAACGTCTACCTTCTAGAAGTTTTGGATGAAGATGCGGCACTCGTGCCAGAGGTGTGCCAGCTGTTTACCATCTGCAGCCAGCCACCCAGTCATGCAGCTGCACACGCGTGATGGGTTGGGGTGTTTGCAGAGCAATGGGCATCAATGGGCAAAAGCGCCAACCAAAAGTGGTGGTCAACTCTAGGTTCCAAAGCTGGTATGGCACTACAGTTCAGATAACTCTTGGCCAGTCTTTCTGATTGCTCGAGGTTGTACTGGAAAGCTAGCATCATGTTGCATATGAACAACAAGCCATAGGACGAACAAACAATAACTTTATACTAACAATAAAATGTAATTCCATGTTTTGTTAAGCTGCCTTGAAGAATACATCACCGGTAGCATAAAACACGTCAGCAGAATGGGTAGCCTGATCAAAGGCAGAGTTCTGTGCATTTCAGGATTCTTCATATTGGACACATGCTAATAATTTATGATAATGATTGTACTGATGGTATTCAGTGATAAGTATCAAAGATAAGAATTCAGCAGAGAGAGTTGGAAGCAAATGCACATAGAATGGATGGGCCAAAGATGGCTTCATATATACGTTACGTTGTATGTTTGCAAAATCTATTGTTTTTCTAAATTATCATTTTCTTCAGATATAAAATGCAAAACATTAAAGAGTTAACTTATTACAATTCTAGAGAAAATACCCTCTCTTGGTATATAAAGGGGATTCCTGGTGTCACCCAAAAGTTATAGTCATTTCCATCAATCAGCGTGAAATAGCATGAACGTAAACACTGCGCAGTTTAAAGATTCCCAGTAATTATTGAAGCATGAGGGAAGAAAAATCCCGCTGACTTCAATGCACGCTCTAGAAATTAGCAGAAAAATCACAGCGATACTAATAATGATATAAAACCGTTTGAGAAATAAAGTTGTTGGAAAGTTTTTTGGAACATTTGGAGGAAGATGTTAAAAAAGATATGCCCTTTTCACCTCTTACATGTGATCCATAAGCAACCATTGCGCTTGCCTATCCGATCCATTAGGTTGTACAGTAACAGTATGTATACCCCCGAATGACTGCACTGTGTCTTATATATCCACGTGTGTATAGACATTTAACTTAAATGCTCAATGGTAGATATTGACCAACAAGCAAGCAACAGGTGAACTTGGACAAAGGAAGAACTTCCTAGCCACAGATCCTGTAAAGTTCTATTAGTAGAATCTGTGAAGATTACTCTGGACCCTGAGTTCCAACGAGCCTCTGTCTAGGGACCTAGATTTGTATTATGAGTGAGGGGTTCATTTCTACCAGTCATAGATCCTTCTTATACTTCTTATCCTGCTCCATTGCTAGTCCATCGAGCATGTTGGGTTTTCATAGCTTTCTGTGATGTCTTCATTCATTGATTTGCACAAAGGAGAAGGGAGCAGAGCTCTTGACCTTAGACCCCCTCCTCCTTATGTTCAGAATACTGATGGTAAGTGGAAACAGACAAAGAATATATAGAAACATAGATTGTGACAGCAGATAAGACCCATAAAGCCCATCAAGTCCACCCATTTTTCCACCCATTTCTAAACCCAAACCTTAATCGCTCCTTGGTCATGTCTTATCTCCAGGATAGCCACACACCCTCCCATGCATATTTAAATTCCCTCTCTCTATTAACCTCTACCACATTTTCTTGGAGACTCTTCCACTTATCCATCACCCTCCCAGTTAAGCACAGTTACAAAATACAGTTGTCAATAAACAGCGCATGATCATTGTTCTTCTACTTTTTTGAGATGCATCACTGAAATTTAAGCATGACCTCACTTTGCTTACATTTTCATATACTATTTATACCCGGCTGCATGTATAGTTAGGGATACGTGAATGAAGCAGCTGTGGTATGTTGTACATATGGAACATATCAGCCAGGGTTTAAGTAACGGCGCATGTAATAGCTACAGCTGTGGAAACTCTCCTGATACACGGCAGCCGCCAGCTTCCGCTCTCCTAATCTTACTTTATGTATAGGATAGAAAAAAAAATCTGATTTATTGTGTCGCCCTATTGCCCCGGACCCAAAGCTAAAGACAGTGTAATGAAAATTCCTTCACATGTAAAGCTTTATGTCCTTTTCCCAGATACAAAATATGGAAATTGATGAATAAAACAAATACAATAATTAATGTATATTCACAAACATAACTTTTTGAGCTCATATGCAAGAATATGTTAAATTGGGTATTTCTGGTTTACCGTAATCACAAATGAGTACTTTGTGTTGCGTACAAACATCTCTAATTTTTGGTCTTTATGGAATGCTGCTAACACTTAACTGCCGCTGGGTAATTTTGCAGTAAATTAAGGGATAAGAATAGTAATAAATATATTTGGTTATTAGTTGACTTCTCCAACTCTTGTCTCAAACCATGTTTGGTCATCATGGTTGTCCCTCACCTTGTGCTATAAGTGCTCCTTGTCCACCACGGGCCTCGTGTATACTCACCATATTTGACTTTGTTCATAGATTTTGTAAAGGTTGATATTGCAGTCTGATCAAGAAACACAATATTATGATCTAATAACAATAATGTCTCTATTTACATTGCTAAGAATGACAAGACAAGCTTTTGTGACTTTACCGTGTAGCACCATAATTACGTGAAGAAGAAGAAGGATTTGAGGTTATTAGGATGTGATCTTTGCTTTTAGAATCTTGCACGTTTTCCAGTATTTTTTCCCCCCTTTGTTATGGTAAGAAGGTTAAAGAGGGTCTATAATGAGCAAGGCTTTATTTTTTTTTAAAGGATTTAATGATTAAACATTTCCAAACATGTTAAAAATGTTTAATGAAACAGACGGATTTGGTTTCCGAATGGAATTCCATTCTAATTAAACTATTCTTATTTTTTTGGTTCTCAAAATATTTTCCAGTCTTTAAATCCTGTACATAATCAGAGCATTCAGTCAATTGTGAGCATGAGAAACCATTTACAAACAATACGTGTTACAAGTTGCAGACATAAGAATGTGGAAGTAATTTGTTCTGTAGTGCAAGTGGAAGAATTCATACATTCACACGCACGCGTTACAGTCCTGTAGTATGGGTTTCATTTTATCTTTCAGCGAATACTGTTGAAGATATGGGGTTCAAGGTGTAAAAGCACAAAGAATGGTGCTCTGAATGTGATAGGTATCTGTGTAATTTGTTCCAAGATACGGAGCAAAGAATGTCACGTATTGTTGTTAGATCACCTAATCATTCTCCATATCTTCCCAGTCAATTTATCCTCCTTTTTTTCAGTTTGCGCAGCTTGCGTTTCCACCATGGCATGGCTCCGATGGCCTCCAAACCACCATTTAACAGAAAACCAATAGCCATATCAGATACCTTTTGATAGCAGATAAGGACCATTCCAACCATCTAGTATGCCTATTTTCTTTGATGCAACAACTTAATCCATCCTTGCTCTTAGATTCAGGAGATTCCATCACCTCTCCCTTCTCTCCTCCGCGCCATGAGCTTTTCTTCAACCCTACTTGCAGGATAATTTTTCCAGGATCGACCCTAAAGTCAGGAAGCTGACATTTTGACTCTACTAGAAGCTCCCATTTTAGTGAATAAGCCTACTTGGGTGCTAATACAACCTGTCAATGAGTGGAAAGATTAAAATGTAATTACGTTCTTATTTAGATCAAGCAAGCACTAGTAATTGGGTTATCTCCAATAAAACAGATTGGAAGACAAGCCTCCTTTGTTGCTATTACAATGAATGAAAGATGTGAGTCATTTTTTGGCAAATCTTTCGAGTTCAACGGGACACATTTCCAAGACATGCTTCGCTGGATAATGGTGTAGAGTGCTAATATGCTGCTGGATAGTGTCATTCTTTTTTCCCAGAATTTGCACTGTATTATAGTTGATATATAAAAAAAAATGTTAACATTTTTGATGCAACATTCTAGATGAGAATGCCAAATTAAAAGGAACATTGTCATGGGATGTGAATTAAGCATGTATTTTAGGGACAGTAGTGATAGACCATCGCCTCTTTCCGTCGAGCTACATCTATAATGTTTACTGGAATTTTAGCAGAAGAAGTCATGCCAATCTAAAATATAGAGTCAGCCATTGTACTAAGAATGAGCAGAGGCTCGGACTGGCCACCTGGCACACGGGGCAAATGCCTGGTAGGTCACTGGCTGACAGCAGCACGCACTCACCTGATTGGTCATTCCAGCGGCAGATTGGTTGCTGCCGTGGGCCATGCCTACAGGTGGCTGTTGGCCTTAAAGTGCCTGCTACTAATGTAGCACTGCTGGGTGTCTGCGCAGGCAGACAATTAGTGCTTGAGAAGGCGTGGGAACTACTGCAGGGCACAGAGAAGCCAGAGGAAATATATATATTTAAGGTAGAATGGCATCTGTAATTATTGAAATGTATAAAGCCATTGTGATCATTGGACATGCAGAATACCGTTTGTTATTATGCGTGAAATGTCTAGCAGTTGTAGAATGTTGAATACCATAAAGCAACGCTAATAGCTTAACCAGTTTGCAGCTACGATGGAATTCTATTTTTCCTTTTTGATTGATCACCTCTTTTCTTGAAGCTATGCACTCTAAACATATTAAGTGTCCATCATATAGGAAGGGACTCAGAATGTCTTGTATTGATGGGCTGATTTCCAGGAATTCTAAAATGTAACCCTGAGAACATTCCAGGCGCATCAATGATATGATCTAAAATAGGCATGGAAAATGGATACAAGATGGACTTTTAGAGAGATATATGCAAGCACATTCCCGCTGAAAAACGTAAAAGCTTTAAATTTCCTTGTCACCAGGGTGACTAACCCTATAGAATACATCCTTAGTTTCCTCTTATGCACATATGTTTAAAACAAATCCTCTAAGTACAATTTAACCAACTCCAGAGATGTAATACAAAAATACAGGGTCCCCTTCTTGACATGATCTGCTACCGGTTACACCTCCCGGTTTTCACTGGAAATCTGAGAAAAATCCACATCTGAAACAGATTCCATAATGTTCAACATGGTGTCTTTAGATCCTAAAGATATTTTAATTAGGTATGGTCACATTTAACAGAGATATATGGTGCCATCTGCCATATGGATGAGCAATCTTCTTGTGAAAATATTTATTACATAAGATCTGAAAATAATGTCTTTAATACAATATGACATAGTGTAATGTCTAAAATAAATTCAGTTTAACATGGTAATGCTTTGGGTGGAGTAGGAGAGTTATGGTATTATGGGTAGTTTGGTCACCAAAGTAGGGTTGATGGTAGTGATGAAGTGTGATGGGATCAGATAGATGGAACAAGAGTATGACGAAGCAGGGTAGACGATGGTGGAATAAAATGGAGCAGGACCTCTAATGGTTACTGGTGAACAAACACTGGAACACAGAATATCACCTATGATGGAAAGAGTTGGTTTAGGGTTGCCTAATAAGACATAAGAAATGAAGAGGATGATGAAATAAGATGACTTTTATGAAATGAGACGAGGGGATTATGATGTCAAGAAATGGGGAAAGATATATGATGGAGTTGGTGTATGAGCGAGAAGGGCTGGATGGATGAAAACGTGTGGAAGTAGAGTTGGGTGAATGATGTTTGGGTAAAATGCTACAATATTTTGGTCAAGGAAATTGTTTAGTGAAATGATATAGGTCCAGGTGCAATGGGACTGGGTGAGAATGAAGAATAACTGAGATAGAAATGAGACTGAAATTCAAGTGACACAACCGAGATGAAATACATGGTGTGAATTGGGAGGGGTAAAATAATCTGTATTACAGGAGCTTACCTTTTCTATATCTGCCGATGTTATATTTAACATAATTATATGCTATTTTATAAATAAAAATAATTAAATTATGCTTCACTAAGATCTTCCTCTTCGTTGTCCAGATATTGATGAATGTCAAGTTCATAATGGAGGCTGCCAGCAACGATGTGTTAACACCCCAGGATCCTATCACTGTGAGTGCAAGCCCGGCTTCCGACTTCATTCAGACAGCAGGTCGTGCATTGGTAAGTAATCAATATCTAGTGTGAAATCTTTGATTCCTAATCTCTTTGTATCCCGTGGTCACCCTACGGTTCTCTCTTCTACAAACTCTTCTATGTGGATAACATAACAATGTTTCAAGCTCAGTTACCATTTGTTTCTTTCATAATATTACCAATACACATTGTGTGCGTCCTGATACATACACGTGTGATTTGTGCCATTATTTCCAGTGTTGGCTCCTTTGTATTGTCACAATGTTGCTTCCAAGTAAATGGCTGTCCATAGCTGCAATGTTAACATTAAACAGGGAATACTTTCAGTACGATTTATGTCTCAATACTACACTATGACACTGTTCATATATTATACAACTGATCACATTATCATTTGGACACATTATTTTATACTCTTTGTCCTGTACGAACACTCCTTGGGTCCTGTGCTCTCCGATGGTTTATTGCCGTCTTAAAATTATGTTGCCAGGCTAGCCAAGATAAAATGTTCTTATATTATTTTAATAACATGGACAGATGTACTTGTATATTTTCATTATGTTATTTGACAAAAAATGCATGTTTTCAGTCAAGAGTGAAATGCGGGGGGGGGACATTATTATTATTGTTGTTATTATTTATTGTTTTATATAGCGCCATCAAATTCCGTAGCGCTGTACAATGGGTAGACAGGACATAACAAGTAGTATGTAACATAACAATTTGACTAACAGAGACAACAGGTGAGGAGGGCATCACTGCTTCCCATGCCAAGCCAGATAGGGTTTCACATGTGCTCATCTTAATGCACCTGACTGTAATGCACATGAGACACCAGTAATCAAGCAGGGAACCTAACACAGCATGGCAATGGGCACAACCGATGCAAATAACCTGTAAATATGCTAATTTTCTGTTTCCGTTTCGTGTTAACTGCAACATGCATCCATCAGTTCCTATCTAAACCACCCCAACCCATTCCACAACTTTCCCAATTATCCCGACTCTTTGCATTAAGTTTTCCTTTCATAGGCATGCAGGGCTTCTTTCAGGCGTGCTTCATTTTCCTGAATTTTGATCAATATTTATGATTCTTGGTAGACATATGCCCTTTCTACTGTATAATCCGCCACGAGAACAATTTGCCAGACGACATAGCGAGCGATCGTGCGGTCAGGCGTGCACAAATAGTACCGCGGCTTTTCTAATTGCACTGGAAGGTACATGCCTGCAATCATCACATTAACTGTTCTCAGCATAGCTTTGTTGCTGTCATTATGAAATAAGTTCCCGTCAGCTTCCAAGTATGTAGCAGTCTGCCGGGGCTACGTAAGGCCACATTTGGCAGCCACAACCCTAACAGATGCCGTTCCTTTAGTGTGTTGTTTCTTGTCAGTGGCATCTGTCTCGCTGAATGCTTTCCAGGAGGTGGAAGTGACTTGCAATTTTGTTCTGTTTACAAAATATAGCCATTTCTAACTCTTCCTGGTTTTTACGTTTAATCAGGGGTACTGGAGGTTTAGTTCAGGTCGCACAAAATACTCGAGTCTCCCCCTTGAGTGGCACTTAGCCAACAAAAATTAAAATCCCAGAAGGGAGATATTATTCCACTATAAGTAATAAGTGAATAAGACCAGTAAGTGAACTTTTTTATTTTCCAAATATATTGTGACCACCTATCAGGTTTATTCATTATTTATTTCTTGAACTATATTCTTTGGGGGGGGACCTTGAAGAAACGTGAATTTTCACCCCACTTTATCCTTTTAGACCCCCTCCTATTATAAAATACATAATGCTCAATCTATGCTTTGTTTTTCTGCAGTTTATTAAACAATTACATATATTTAGTTTAAAATTGTTTTTTTTCTGTTATAAATGGTATGGTTAAGGATTTTTGCTATCGTAATAAATGGGTCTAAGGCAAGACCGAGGACTGGTTAAGGTTTTACACCATGGGCAGACTAGACGGGCCGAATGGGCCTTATCTGCTGTCAAATTGTATGCATCTAATCATGGAAAATTCTAGAAAGGATATCGTATAGATTTGTTGTTTTCTATTGATCTCTATAGACAAACTGAGAATCGTTGACGCCATAAAGTAGTTTTTTTATACTATGGCTTAAATTCTTGGTTTTAATGTCATGGACCCCTTTAAATTTGACTCACACGCATGTATAGTCATATTCCAGATATTCTTGGTTAAGGTTTTCATAGCTTGGCAGCTGGGATGCGGTAATATCACGGTCTATTAAACATTAAGTCGCTTGAGCCCCATTGCAAACGGATTCTAAACATCTTTCGTAATTGCTGTGTTTTTTGAATTCACATTTTTTTTTCTGGGATTACATTAATTTCACCATCTAATGCTTCCATTATCTTTAATTACACAATTTAAAGAAGGGCTACTATTAAAACGGTGCATGGCTTTCCTAACAAAACATACTAGGGAAGACATGCGAACCTTAACATGGATAACTTAGAAAAGAGAATGAAGAGGGGGCATGAGCAACGCCTTTAAATATATTAAGGGGTTAAATAAGGTCAAGGAGGGAAATCTGTTTAAAAAAAGAGCTAAAGGGTATGGTTGAACTGTGCTGCCGAACGACAAACTCTAAAGGGCTTATTAACAATTCCAACAATCAATAGTACATGAACATGGCATATTTCAGCGAGCACAGGATTCCAGGAGATCATCATAGCAACCACTTTATGAGTAATTCTGTGCGGGGAGATCGTTGGGGTCATTGACGCATCCGTAACCAGGCATCTCTGGGGATGAGAGCGACAATGTGGCAGATACTACGTGGGTTATAACTGCGGGAAAGCTTCATTCTTTAATCGTGCGTCAAACGTCCTCTTTAAAGGCTATTTCCATTTTATTGCAATTTACAGAAAGATATGCTAATTTTACGTTTGCCAGTACTAACAAAGTTCTTACCTGTCCCAGAGTAAAACGACGGCAGACAAATTGAACCATCGCCAACAGCACAATCTTTAGCTGCATCTGGCAATAATCTATTTGCATGTTTTTCCCCATTTCTATTTCATATAGTTTATTTTTGTTGTATAACCTAGAATCTACTCATTTTCCTGTAAGTGGAAAGTGGCACGTGGATCCTATCATCATCATTATAGCATCATTATAGTGGGGGAAAGCGTTAATTTTCATTAGCACAGTGATGTCATGTATGATTACCTAACATGCTAAACTGTATTCTAGGAGTCAGTTATGATTTGTAAGATTATAGTACAAGTACGTTTTTGTATACCTATGAGTTACTGTTCATGGCTGACACAAGTTTCATCTAAATGGGAAATCGGTATGGAAACCAAGGCTGTATTGTACTCTAAAGAACCAATTAACCATGTTAGACATGCATTGTGTTGGCTCCGCTAATTGTCCTCATCCAATTGATTTGCCTTCAGAGGCTTATGGATGTTTAGTTCTTTGTGGTCCAACAAATCCAATCAGTGGCATTGACGCTTTGTTTCCTTGCCATGGCTCAACTTGTGCAGAGACTGGGAGTTCTGGGCCATGACATCATATCCCAACATCAATCCGTCTACGCGGCTAGGCCACCAGGACACAGAGCTTGAAGCGTTACTGCTTCCATTGCCAGCTATGTCCCATTGTTCCGACAGCAGAAGAATCTCTAAGGCTCTGAGCAAACCCAGCCATATTGAACAAAAGAATTGTAATTTATGAGATTTTTATATATTTTTTAATGTCATTATACTCCAGTCCGTGTCACACATCCTACTCATTTAAAAACTTCTTACAAACATAATATGCACCTTGGGTTTATCCCTCCTACACAGGTAGAAGATACGTTGTTGACTGAACAATCAGACAAATCAATAAAAGGCAGACACAACTCTGTCATTTATACTTTAAACATACTTTAAAAATAACTAGCGCATTTTATGTTGTCCATGTCTAGTCTGCTTTTAGTTTCCACAAACACAAAATGTATCGTTTGACCGCAGAAGGTGCTAAGAAGAAGATACCGTTTCTGCGGAGCTTCCAAGATACATGAAGCATGGAGTGATCGCTGATAGTTACAGCTGTTACGTTTTTCTAACAGTCATCTCTGTTAGGAGAAGAAGACAAATGCATTGATATTTAGCACATATATTCAGAGTGTGTTCCAGGTCAACGTCAGCATAATCCCTAAAATGTAATATATGATATGAAAATATAAAATAAGTATTGATGCATGCAAGCAGCAAAAGACCAGATTTATATGTGGAAAAGTGATTCCGGTGCAAAGTTTGAAACTGAGTTTTATTGGTACAGCAACCAATTGAAGAATCCTGTTGATTAAGTCATTCCATAGAAGAGAAACGTAGAATTTATCAACAGACCTACTTGGCTAATCTAGTCTGGTCGTTTTTTTCCCCGATGTAAAGACTCAGACCTTAATCAGTCCTCATTCTTGTCTTATATTCAGGAGCCATATGCCGATCCCAGGCATGTTTAAATCCCCTTGTTCCATTTATCTATCAGCTATGGACCACGAAACACCATAATGAGTCTGGGGAGGTGGGCATGGATTGAGGCTCTATAATGCCCCCTACTTCCACAGAAGACGTTATAGCCTGGGAGCCCCCCAGCTAGTATCCTGAAAACCCATCAGCCTCCAAGGTAGAAGCTGATAATTCCCAGCAAGGATTGTCATACCCACATAACACATATGTGCCGTAAACACATAAACCACATTCCCCATTTTTACAATTACGCCGCATGTGACAAGGATATACCAAAAATACCAAGTTTTAGATTTATATAAAACTGCAACTCCATCACTAGGTGAATTGATATTGAGATAAAACGGTTTTTCTCCTGCCTTCTTGGTGGACCAACAAAATTGTAATTTTGACATGATAAAAACTTTGCCAATTCATTACTTTTAGCATTGGGAGTTGAGATATAATCGAATTCTGCACTGAAAACCATCTCATTTGTGTCATCAGTTTCATTTAATGTGTATTTACATTATTCAGATTTATATTTTCTAGAGCTGACATCCACCAAGCCATAGCAAAGTCATTTCATGTATTTCCCTTAATGCCCCAAGAAAGCTTGCATTGGCACAAGGTTTAAACCCGCCTTAGTCTTTCCGGTATTGTTTTAGAAGACTGCGCATGTGCGTCTCGCACTAGAGCCTCTGTAAAGCTACTATCACAAATATCTCAGGATGAGATGCCAGTTTAAACCACGTTATACAGGAAGCAGGGGCAAGAAATAATGCATATTTTATGTTACATCATCACAATTAAAAACAAGAAGGAACACTTGATTGATGTGATGCATATAGGAAGTAAGAATCAGAATGAAGGATAGTCTGGCACGTGGCGGCTTCCTTTTAAAAATCACTACCCGACCCCATCTTTTCACATTTGTGTTCTTTATTGTTATATAGAGCCTTCACTATGTCTAATTATATCTATCGACGATAGTCCTTTGTATCCCAGGTTCTAAGCTTCTGTCTCTCTCCGATGTTATCTGCAAGGCGGTCAATGAACCATTTACCTTTCAAATATCAGCCAATCACATCTCTTTCCTGATTGGCTTACAAAGGCATTCGTGGCATTAATGGTTTCTCTGATGGCGTAAAAATGTTTGATTTCTCAAGATGTCGAGATGTCCGGAACAAACAGTACTTTTACCTTCTCTGTCCCCGGATTTGTCACCAAGTCCCAAAGCAGAACTCCGGTTTACTTCCTAAATTATCTTAATTTTCATACATTTTCCAAAATTATTAGAACATTTTCAGACTTAAACCCCAATCGATGTGAATAACATTCATGCTGGTGACACTAATAGTGCAATTACAAAGTATATAAAGCCACTGAAATAAATAGCACAAACACAATAGAGAGAACGATAGAACGTTTAGCTCTCTTTTCACTGGAACATTCCTTAACAAAATCACTTTTCCCTTTCAAGACGGAATGGTAATTGAGCTCAATAATATTATTTAATGGAATACCATAAATTGGATTAAAAAACGACACGGTTATTTATCGGCATGCGCGCGCTACGCAGTTTTAAACGTTGCATTCATGAAGCATTGCTCGGAAATTGCTTTAAAGGAACCTGTGAGGCTCTCAAGAAGCTTATTTTATTTCAACGTAAAACTAAACAAAGCAGAGTTAATATAATTATATTAAATTGTTTTTAGTTTGATTGCGGTAGTCTCGTGGCACTACAGATGATCACAGTAAGGCAGAAATCCAGAAAGAAATATTTTTAGCTATTTATACTTTTTTTTGCCCAGAAGGAGCTGCTGGTTCGCATTACTTGTACTGAACTGGAATGCACTCTGTCCAACAAAAATGATTATAAAGAGTGTTTCACAGCTTAGCATGATTGTGGCATGTGGAAGTCAGCTGATATTATTTTGCGTGTCCTTAAATACACGGCTTGATTTCCCTCTTTCAATACACGTTAAGAACGCGATTGGTATAAAAATCACCTTTTTGGAGAAAAGAAGAAACCTTCAAAGATCATGGAAGCTTTTTTTTTAAATTTGTTGGAGATATTGGTCACTTTCTTGAACAATAAGTGGTACTGGGTCACATAACCCAGGGCTCCGTTTTGGTGATAGGTTGTGTCATTGTGGGTCCATGTTGCAGTTAAGGTTGTCCACCGCTCTTGCTATAAGATCTCAAAAAGGTCCTACAAGCCTATCTAGCCTCTTGAAAGTCAGGATCGCCTATAGAAATATGATGCTTTTTCCAATCAAACCTTTCTCTGAAGGTCACGGAAAGTCATCTTGCTTGCAATAACACTATAGTTAGAAACTTGGCTTCTTCATTAAATGTTTGTGTTGATTTCTGTGTGGTCTTTTGTGGTCAGCAAGTCCTTAGCAGCCAAGTACACATTTTATTGTCTTGTTGCGAGGCTGAATATTGAGAACACCAGGAAGACTTCAGCTATCGTGGAAAGTTCTGCATGAGGATATTATTTTTTATTGAGTCTGGTAAACTACCAAGCTGGCATCATTGCATTAGACTGCGGGTTAGACGCCTTTGGGTAAATTTACCTGGCATGGTACGGCAAGACATGGCAGCATATGACTGGCTAGGATGTGAGCCAAGACTAGATCATAAAAGCTACTTGATGCTATTTTGGAGGATTTTAAAATAGATGGTGGCCAAACCCAATATATGTGTGTATATGCCAAAAAAGTAACTCCGTCAAACCTAAGCGAACCATATAACATGCCAAACCCTGGTAATTAGAGATTTAGAAAGCACAGAGTTGTAGAAGAACTTTGAGGATAAAGTCTGTTATATATGTAGAAGTGTGTTATAACGTCCATTTTTGACTGATATTATTCCATTGAAATTTCCATTGATGATTATTGGAAACGTTGCCTGAAATACCCTATAAAATATAACTAAATTTAAAAAAATAATAATTATTAACAACACAAGTTTATTTTCAAATTGGAAATATCTAATCTGCTTATGCCGATTTTATTTCAGCTGTCTATTCTTGTTCGATCGCCAATGGGGGCTGTGAACATGACTGTGTACAGCTTTCGGCGGCCCACTACCAGTGTCGTTGTAGACAGAATTATCGTTTAAAGTCAGATGGCAAGCATTGCGAACGTAAGTTTCCTACAGTGAATAATAAATACAAAAACAGCACATAACAGTGTATGAACTATTTTGTTGTATGTGTTGGGATGTGTATGTTCTATTGTGTTGTTATACAGTGCTTTTGACATTTTTTTTATTTCTAAATATATATAATATGTATAATATATAGTAATGCAAATAATGTAAATTTTCTTTGAGTCTCTGTTTTTGTTGCCTACCAAGCTTGGAACTTTTCTACAATCACAATCCAAAATGATTCTTTTCATTCTACACATCAGTTTCTAATGCTCATTGGATGAGATGATTCCGTTTACTCTTTGAGTGACAGGTGGACCACTTTACAGTAACATTGTCAATTTAAGACCCGTATATAAGAGATGCATATGTTTACTCCAGTAAAAACGCATGCATTGTGCATATCATCTGTATCAGGAAACCCATATCTACCATACAAAAAAACATTGACAACAATGGATAGCTGCTTAATAGTCTGCCCTACGGTGCATCCCTGCTTGGGAGCCTTCCAAGTTTTTACCAGTGTGTTCCATTAGAGAAAAAAAAAAATATACACAGACATAGAAGTCTGATCCATTCCACAACGGCAATCCAGAACGGAAATGTCCTCTGCACAAGGGAACCCACAAGCCACAGAAGTACATTCTGCCCTTCATGGGGCTATTAAACTGATGGATAGTTTTCCCTCTGTAAGGGCACAAGAGAGCTAATACTTCATTTGTTCCCTAATGAGGACGCACCATTGGACAGACTATTAAGTGGCTGTCCGTTCTTGATTGAGTTGTTCCCAAACTTTTTTGCATTTGGTTTCACCCTTCAAAGATCTTGAGGTCCACCTCAAGTCTAAAGGTTGAGTCCTGACGTAGACCTCCTTGCTTACTTGTAAGTAGAGAGATACTAGCTGCCTCCATTGCTGTGACCCAAGGAAGTTCAACTATACCTTTGGTTTGCTTGTTCTCTAGTGTTGAAGAAATGTGGTTTGTTTGTATATTGTTTTGCCCCTCTTTAGCCATTTAAAACCATACAATATGAGTTCCGAGCCCATAACTGATTGAAGATAACGGAGGTGGCAATTTGAGAGACACATATTATCCACCTCTTTTTTTAAGGCTTAGTGACACAGAACTGGCGTCATTGAAACTTGGCACAGCAGGGATAAAGAATTATATATAGTTCCAGAACGTACATTTACATTCAAGCTATAATATTAGACCGGGGGAGCGCCAGACTAAAATGCAACCTATTTTTTTTAATAGGCAGTTGTTAAAGTTCTTTATACACGAAGCTATATGGTAATGAGCTTTTGGAATGCTGACGCTATTTCTTCATTAACAAAATCATAAAGTTTTAAAAGCTCCTTTAAAACCAGGATATCTGCTGCAAGGAATGTCACCATCAGCTTGTAAAATAACTAAAGTAATACAGTAGTATAATTCTTTATTAAATTGGAATTTAGAGACTTTTTTTTGAGCACCCCCAACAAAGTACGAGATCCATTCTTCAAACTAAAAGGCAGCTGCAAAGCACAGCTAATGATTTATTGTTTGTCTGGGGTGTTTGGGGTTTGTTTCATAGTTTGATTTATTGTTTTAAAGGAGTAAAAAAATAGAAACATTAATTCAGTGACATAAATGTATATTATTTATGTGTCTCAGTATGGACAGAAGCTGGGCAGCGAAGGGTAAAGGGGTAACCGAACTGTAGAGTGGATACTTTTGGGACCAAGTTGGAGATTCATTGTTATTTTGTAACCAATTTTTTTTTTAAATATAATAAACAGAAGAATTACTGTCACCATAGATACAAGCAGATTTTCAGAAATAAATAAAAACAAACTTATTTTATTGGGATTTTCACATTTTAATTAGGGGTCTACTATACCCCTCACAACTTAGCGGTGTAGCTGTTGGAGCAGAAGGGGTTACATATGTGAGTGTGTATGTGAGTTTAGAATTTTAATGTATTTTTAGCACTATAAAAAGAAACAAAAGTAAAAAATGTTGTTTATAAGGATTTTTTTTTACATCTAGGGCTGTAGAATACTGTTCTTAAGTAATAGATAGCAAGCAAACATTCTGAGAAGGGGTGAAAGTAGCGTTCAGCATTTAGAGGATTTTTCTCTACCCTTACGGACATTCATTTTAACAAAGAACAAAAGTGCTGGTCTCTTGAGTTTAGGTAAAGTTTAGAATGGCTGCTGTTGTTTATGTCTTTTTAACAGAAATCTGCGGTTTCATTTTTAGAATGTTACGGCATTTTTCTGATACAGCTAGGAAATTAATTGATTTTGGTTAAATGCCTACAAAAACATTTAATATTTTCTTGTTTCCCTTTGTGAGAAAAAAAACTGTGTTTTAAACTGTTTTAATGTATTTTTCTATCAACAGTAAATAACCCCTGTTCTTCAAGAAACGGGGGTTGTTCCCAGCTATGTGTCGGTGAAGGATCCCTTGCAAAGTGCGCCTGCCACCCCGGGTACACCCTGGCATCTGATGGGAAGACCTGTGAAGGTATTGTATGAAAGCGTCATTTTTTTAAATTTAGTTTTAAGATTTAGTTTTTTAAATACTATGCGAACATCTGGGCTCGTAATTAGAAGTCAGGGTTTTGCCAGGAGACACCCTCGGGCATTGAAGATGACAAGGCTTTAATATCTTCCAAGATCTGCGATTATGTTACTGCCAACTAATGACTCTATTGTGGCTTGATACTTAATATAAAATTAGTTGTTGAAACACGTTATTGATCTCCTCTCATATAACAAAATAAGTGGTAAAAACGGTGTGACCACATCTTCAGTTATGAAAAGGAACCATTGTTACTTGAAGACAACTTCCACCCCCTCTCTCAGTATTCGGATACTGAGATAAAAGCACTCATAAAGATGACATATCTGGGGAGACATGTATATGGGGTGTACCCATAACCCTTTGTACTTATGCAGTCTCCATTAAGCATACAAGTTGCTGGCTACTCCTTAAACCTAAACTAGATCTTCTCATGGACACCTTGTCTAAGTAACGGGTGGACTATTCAGTAGCGTGCACCCGATCAGCGATGCAGGACCAGCTGCTGGAGACACTCTCACGAGTTGGCTAGCCTCTTTTTAAGTTCTTGTCCAGTTTAGCACAATGGAATCTGCTCTAAAAGGGGAGTTTGTCTGTCCTTGTCATGGTCGGACTGGCACTTTATGGCTGACCGCTGCCTGGTGACATCAGTGCGGCCTATGGCTGGATATGTATTGCCATGGCCAACAGCCCAGTATGCCAGCTTATCCAAGCCTTGTCCTTAAGAAAAGTGCTTTTGTTTTTCAAGCACTCTAAAAGCCTAGAACCTTAATTTAAAGAGTGAGTTAGTTCAGTTCTCAGCCAAATTTCATTTTCAACCATTTTCACAGCGGTCATATTAATTAGAGCTTCATATAGCACACAACTTAGCCCTTTTTTTGCAGACTATTAATAAGTCAGTTAACATGGAGAAAGAGCTTTTACAAATGAAACGTACGTCGTTAGAGAATGTTTCTCTTGGCAGTAATGTTTCCTTGCTTCAGTGCCCCATTTTCACATTTAATAATCTCTCTATTATGTTCCTCCACTTCTTTTTTAAAGACATTAATGAATGTGCGGCTAGCCCGGCCATGTGTGCCCACAGCTGTCTCAACACCCCTGGATCCTTTCTCTGTGGCTGCAGCCCTGGGTATGAATTGGGGTCTGACGGAAAGCAATGTTTCAGTAAGTGTTCCATTGGGAAGACCAGGAATTGTTGTATTAAACCAGAACGCTAACCCTTCCAACATCTGCATGGATTCTGCTTCATATGCTGTAAATCATTGCCGGAAACATACGACGTTCTCATATGTATAGTTCATATTTCTTGCCGAATGTATCCTGAGTACACTCAGAACGTCAGAGCATAGGGGGAAAAAACATCCTTACACTCTAATATTTATGAACGGAAAGTAATTAACATAGCAGGCACCTAAATTAAAAAGGAACAATTATTTTGTGAACGTTCTAAAGTGTATTTACTGCTTCAGCTATAAACCCATCGCAGACAAAACCACAGACAGCAGATAGTTTAGGACGCGGCTGACTTTCATAAAAAATTTGGAAACAAATAAATCACAAGCGGTTAATGTGCAATATCAGAGGCTGCCCGACCTAATTTATTATCCGAATAGTCAAGTATTATATTTCAGAAAAAATACTATATACAAGGAGGATTCAAATGAGAAAGTAGAGGGAGCTTTGTGTCAAAATAAAGACGCACCTAACACCAGGGCACCTACAAAGGGTGCGTTAAGTGACACATTTGTTTCTAGTTTTTAATTAACCGTCCAAATATATCTAGAATCTTACCTTAAAAAATCTCTGCGGAGCTCTAAGGGGTCCTTGAATCTTAGTTCATGTTCACCCCAAGAGCAAGTTGCACAGAAATGCAAGCAACTTCCATGTCTTTATCCGCAACTAGGCCTGCGAACACCACAGAACCACCAATATATGTTATTGAGACCATTCTGATATTCTGGATTTTTTGTAGTAACATTTTTTGAAAAGTCTAACGCCAAACGTATGTTGAATCAAACTAAGCATAAATAGCATTATTTGTCTTCCTGGGATTTGCCAACATGAATTCCCATAGCTTGGCGTTCCAGCTGTTAGCCGTACATATTTTGTGTTTTGCCTTACTGTTTAAACGCAGTGGAGCGTGGATGGGATTTGGTTCTTTGTTAACATGAAATAAAAGCCCACATGAGTAGGAAGGGAAATGAGTGGCAATCATAAGAATAAGAATCGGCAAAGAGCATCTTAGGACAAACCATGGGAGCAAAGGGCAATATAGAAGCTTTAGAAACGTTTCAGGAGGTTCTATATATAAACAGTATTTATACTGCTATAAGTAGTAACCTGGAACATTAGTCCTTAAAACCGTAAAGTAAGTGTGTGTGTGTGTGTGTGTAAATTGCATGTTAATTATTATCCCGTTATATTACTGTTACACATGTATCTATTCCACTGTGGTATGTGAGTGGCAACAAACTAATGATGTTCTGTCCCAGGAATTGAGATGGAGATCATCAACAGCTGTGAAATCAACAATGGAGGATGTTCCCATCAATGTCGACACACCAACACCGGTCCCCTTTGCATCTGTCCCCAAGGATTTGAGTTGGACGTTGATGGGAAAACATGTGCAGGTGAATAGATTGCAATGGATCTTCTGATACTTGGACCTGTTGACCTTCTTAACACCCTGTCCCATATGTTCATCTCTCGGTATTGAGCAGAGATGAGACAGCGAGTTTGTATTTAGCATGAATTATCTACTTTTCAGAAAATTCTATGGAAAGATTCTATGTTTTTCTAATGTTTCCTGCTTTCCAAAAAATGTTCTTGAGAGATTGTGGACTAAGTTTACCTTTACAAACATTCCTTGTTTTGTTGGCTGTGTCTGTGATGGTGATCTAAGCACATAATATTGGCAAATAGCCTAATTAAGTAGTTAAACCAAATACATGTAAGTTATACTAAATTCCAGCCCAGGACAGCTTTGTGGCCCAATAGTTACATAAACGTAACCTAGAATATAATAATTTGCATCAAAATTACATTAATACACTGGAAGGACGCCCTGAGAGCGGCCATTGACTCTATTCATAATATGCCCCTGCTAGTGGGGCCATAAAGCGGACGTTCTTCAAATACTCAATAACCCATAGTGGTTCTGTTGAAATCACAAAATAAAATTATTTGTCCAACACAATCCTGCTAAACACATCTATTGAAAAGCGAGCTCATTTTTACAACCTCGATGCTTCTGATTAGTAGACGCAGTCCTGAAACCTGTTTTGGAGGCTCGTAGGAAAACTCACCGCAAAGGCATTTCCTGACATACTAAGTCAGACTGTCTACTCTATGTACTTATGCAAGCTAGAGTGTTTTCCCTGTAAGCCACATTCAGAAGCACGATTTACAAGGTATCTTGACACGCATGGATAAACGCACATAATAAAATGCTTAGCTCGGCAAATCAACCACTTCGGAACCTTAACATTTAAGTAAATCTATCATCGCCTTTTACGTAATTATGAATGTTTCCCTGAAACTTTACTAAGTGTAAGAAAAAAATGATCAGTGAAAAGCAAATAGCCCTACTCCAAAGAACGTATGATATTGAAGACACTCTCATGAGAGACAGGCAGTAGTGCTCCTGGTCAAATCAACTTTAAGATAAAAAAATGAATACAAAAACAGAAAGTTTTAGGAAATTTTGCTTGAAATATCCAGATTATTTTTGTCAAAAGCCTAGTATGTACTTAGCATTACGTATACCAGTGTTTATCCTCTATGTCTGTCTAATTCTATTTATTTTTTATTAGGCTCAGTTTGAATCCATGAAAGTTTGTATTTTCACATTCTACAGGACCACAATGACTTACAGAATGTATTTTATTTGTCACGTGCACCGTAGACGTGATAATTGCATATAAATACTAGAATTATCACGTCACCCATTCGCTAATTTTAACTTTGTTTTATCTCGGCCAGTTTACAGTCTGAACTTGGCAAGGTTCCTCAGCGTGTGGGACCAAGCCAAGGTTTTAAGTGAATGCTTTCTAAACCCAATGGAATCATACCATGTTACGTGTTTCTGTAAAGCTTAGAGCCTAACCTAGTTCAGTTTCAGGTCAGTTGAAAAGTTCCGCTGAAACTTTCCTGCTTGTTGGTAAAACTTGGCCTTCGGAGTCAACGCCTTCTGGTTATTGATGATGTTTTGATAAATGGTTCATATTAATGTGTTGTAAAAATAATGGATTGAAATAGAAAGATGGTATTTTTGGACCTTTTTAGATGAAAATTAAAATATAAGTCACCTCGGAGGCACATATTTATAACATGTATAGTATTTAATACCATAATCTCAGTAAGTGGACTATTGCTTGCCACTTCAACGTGATCCAAAAAGATTCCACCGGTCCTCGCGCAGATGTTTAATGACAGAATCAATATCTTTTTAAATATCCCAGTGCTGGTTCTTTACAAGAATACAGCGTAGGAGGTGTATAAAGTATCACTTTGAGGACAAATACTGGATTTCTGGCTCGAATATCTGAACATGTGTTTAGAGGAGTTAAGTTACAGAAGGGAACTCTAATTTGAGAGCATTAAAGGCCTCAAAAGCGCAACACATTCTAGATCAATGAATTGTTCTATTGTCCTACTCTGGCAACTGACATATAACATTGTCGCAACACGAGAATGGAAAATTGCAATCTGAGAGTAAAAGGCTACGTTCGTGTCTTTAATGTATAGACATTTATTAAACCGGTGCCGAAATCTTTAGTACGCAGATGCGCAGGAAAAGAAAAAAAGACTGAGATCATGCTTTTCATTCCAAATAAAACCTTTATTTATACATATCGCCCACTGTGTGTTTGATAGATGATGGAATCCAATGTGTTACATTCCAAATTGGATTCCCTAGAGGGGTGAGATATTGATCGATTGATCAGCCCCGAACTGTGTTAGTGCATAAAACATCAAGCGTCTCGCCAGCAAAAATGATTTAGCGAGTGGCTCTTTTTTTCTCTCTGACTCCAGATGCTGATGAGTGTTCCAACGGTGTGTCCTGCTGTCAGCAAGAGTGCTCGAATAACGCCGGGGGCTACGAGTGTGTTTGCTACACCGGCTACAGGCTTAACCCCGATGGCTGCGGGTGTGATGGTATGTTCCTCAGCTTTTAATCCTCAGATACAAAATAATCTTGGATAAAAAGTCCCAAAAATATGTTATACCAGTTAATATGCACCAAAGGCGGCCGACGTTGTCTTTCTGACGTTGACGTTGGCCAGACCGCTACAAGTCAACTGGTTTGGATAGTTCGGAAGAGGCAGCAAAAAGCTAGAAAAGGGCAAGCGAATAAAACAGTAGACAAGGAAAGAAAGGAAAATAGTTGATGTAATGTATTTTGTTGTTTATAGCTTATATAGCTTTTATATTCTACTAGTCAGCTATTAGCAAGTCATGAGCTGGAACTAACAAAGACATTTCTCTAACAGATGTTGATGAGTGCTCTTCAAATAATGGTGGCTGTGGTCATCTCTGCGAGAACATTGTGGGCTCGTTCCAGTGCGTCTGCCACCCCGGGTATACACTGGATGATGACGGCAGGAGCTGTATAGGTAATGAAAAATGTTTTACTATAGTTTTATTTCATTATATAAGCATTTGTTTTATTAACAGCTGTTAATCCTAGCTTAGAACTGGCGGTTGTCATACTTAGGGACTTGGTCTTTGAGGACTCTTTTTCTCAGTAGACTTTTCTAGTATAGAAGCCACCAAAACACGATCCGTTATCAAATAGAAAAAAAAAATATTGTCCAATTGAAATATCAATAGGACAGACTAGTCTGCAAGACAGAGGTTGCCCAGTTTTCACCTTTGCTTCATAGAGGCCAAGATACGCCTCTTCATAACAGGACACCGGACTTTGTTTCAAAAATAATAAGTGTTTAGAATCCTGGTAATATTGGTGAAATTTATTAATATCTTAGCAATAATCTACAATATTTTTCTTATTACTTTGTTTTCTAGCCACCCATAACCCTCAGGAAGCAATCTATGGGCAACAACCTCTCCTTCGTTCCATTCCCCAAGTTACGTTGTTACGAGATGAGTTTGCACATTTTAATGATGATGAATACGATGATGACGAGGAAGCAGAAGCCAGAGGAGAACACACGCTTTCAGAATCATTTGGTAACATTTAATAAACTAGCTCCATATTTAATAATCTGTTCTATTTCTTTTTTCCTTTATTACCCTGTACGTCAAAAATAAAAAAAACAGTAGGTGAACATTTGGTCAAAATACCTGAAAACAGGATGTCTGGTTAGACCGCATCTATCAACAATATGATATATTCCTTATGAAACGATCTGGACTAGCATTCTGTAAAATGATTGATCTTGGGGGTCTTCCACATAGTCTTAAATGAATAATCATGATGAATGACTGTAACAGTAATAACCATTTAATTGGCCCATTAATTAGTGAAAGTAGCCTGAATTGTGGGAGAAAAAAAGCTGTTTCATTAACTCTACAATTTATCTGAATATGACAGATATCAACGGGCATAACATGTTCTTATATTTATGGTTTAATTATCTTATAGTGGTTTTATCAGGTTTTTAGTCTTTTACACACAAAAAGACTATTTATTTTCAGTGAAACTGGCTGAATATACCCATGAGGAGTAATGTCAATATGTTTTCTGTCGGCAGTGTGTTTTGATGGAACTTTTGGGCCAGACTGCACCTTAACCTGTGACGATTGCTCAAACGGAGGAGTGTGTAATACAGACATGGATGGCTGTATGTGTCCGGCGGGCTGGACCGGTCTTATATGCAATCAAAGTAAGTTCAACTCTACGTCATATATCAAGAAATAACTTCTTATTCTACGTCTGTGGGCTCAGCAACACAACTGAAAATCCTCTGAGCTATAAATCCCCAGCATACACTTTTATAGAGTTTTGCAATATTTTATTGGGTAGTAATGTATATTTTTGTGACTGAAGACATGTATATAGCCATGTTAGCCATAATGGGGCATTTAGTTGAGGTTGATACCATTCATTAGGTCAACATAGCAGAACTTGTAAAGTTACAGAAACCTTTGGGACCTCGGAGATCTCTTCTTCATTCTTTCTAAGGTTCTGAAAGCGTATGTAGCATTACATCTTTTTATATAGCCCATTAAAAGACTAAAGACTTGATGGTCCCAAAACCATTGAACCCTGGCATATGGGTTTTAGACTTAAGATATACAATGTTGACTAGTACTGTCACTAAAAAGACCTGCCTTTAATGCCAGCTTCATTGTAGAGATTCTGATGGACAAACATCTTTTTTGGTTTATTTGAAGTATGAAGCCATATGATGTCATAAAACCTGTGATTTTTTGGTGCCACATCAGCACCGACCCAGAACTGCTAATGTTTATCTTCGTATAAAACGCCAAGCCATTGGTTTATTTAAGTCTGGTCTCTAGATTATATCACTTTATAGCGTTGGTTTGGCTTGCATCAAATTCCAAAATGCTCTCCATATTTTGATATTCATTGTTTCCATGACTATTAAAATATTGAAGCCCTGGCGTCCCAGCAGCGAAATGTCCCGCGGCTTCCTATGTTTTGATCTCGTGAATAGGAACGATATTATTTTAAGCTGAACAGATTTCTGACACATTAGTCTGGACGTTGTTTTAATTTATCTCAAAAGGTTTGGACTGTTGTTCAGTCTTGAATGACTCAAAATAATCCACCCCACTGCCAAAAAGCAAAGACCTTGGTTTGGATAGAAGGTCCTTCCAAATCCTCCTGTATTGTGGTATTGGCATTTGCGTTTTGGTGGAGAATGTCGAAATATAAAAGCCCAATCCAAGAATGTATTTTAGGCAAATGTGGTTTTTACTTAGCATGTGTTATATCCATCAAACCTCTACTTAAGGCTTTTTTTTGGGTACATTTTGACCCTAAAAGGTTCAGCGTTCTCTCCTATCAATTATTAGGTGCTTTGACTTAAAATTGGAGGGGCGGTTGGAGGAAAAACATCCTTAGACAGCATATACATCCTTGAGTCAGGACTCCATGTGTACTTCGAGTGTGTTGTCAGGGCTATTCCCCCCCCCCCAAGCTGTAAGTTGCCTGGATACATGAAGCTTTAATTTACAATATATTTTTCCTTATTTTTTGAGGATTTATGGAAAATACTTTCCGTCTCACAGTCAGTGTCCGCGGATGTGCGGTTCTTTAATAAGCCCCCTTAATTAAAGTGAACATCTGCTTACCATAATTTAACAGCAAATTTGTTAAAATGAATCGTACTCCAAATTTCCTACAGCCGAACCATATGATTTAATATGACAAACCCAGAATTATTTCCAAGCCTGAACTTTTATGTTTCCGAATCAATGGTTTCTCATTGCCAGGGGATCCTTGGTCTTGGGGGGTGGGGGGGAAACATTTATATAATCAAAATATCCAAAAGGATATTTTTTTAATATTTGGGGAACATGTAACACTGTTTATTTAAAAAGTAAAGACAGATGTCATGCTAGTGAATTACATACCGCCTGTTTCATTATTATTTTTAATGCAGCTTGTCCGGATAACACATTTGGGCAAAACTGTAGCCAGAAATGTAACTGTAAAAACGGAGGAACGTGTGACCCCGTTACGGGAAAATGCCGATGTCCTCAAGGAGTGACCGGAGAATTCTGTGAGGATGGTAAGTAAGAAAAGAGACAAAAAAAAACGAATATAGGATAATGCTTGTAATTACATAGTGATTTTCTAGAAAAGAATACACTCTTGGTGGGACTATAGCTTTATATAATGTACAAAAGCCATAATACGCTATAGATATATATATATATATATATATATATATATATATATGTTAATTTTATTATTTATTATTTTATTATTTTAGATTAGAGAACCTTGGACTATAGAACCTTGAAGTGATACAAGTAGAAATGATATGATTCCATTTGGTTAATTCCAGGTTGTCCTAAGGGGTACTTTGGCAAGAGCTGCAAGAAGAAGTGTAACTGTGCTAACAAGGGCCGATGCCACAGACTGCACGGCGCCTGCTTGTGCGACGCTGGACTTTATGGCCGTTACTGTCATTTGGGTGAGCTAATTGACAATTATTTACTAAACATGCGTCTAAACGACAAATAAGAACTCTGCTATTGACTTAAGGGTTTCTCAGTTGGGTGAAGCATGTAGTCAATCTTAGTCAATACATTACTTGTATTTCTAGCAAGCAAATAGAAATAATTTTGAATGAGTTGCCTAATCAGGCGTGTTTGTAT
This sequence comes from Spea bombifrons, assembly GCF_027358695.1. NCBI lineage: Eukaryota > Metazoa > Chordata > Amphibia > Anura > Pelobatidae > Spea > Spea bombifrons. The sequence goes on from NC_071098.1 coordinate 7,559,677, forward strand.
TCTCAATTTATTAGGGTTTCTGTAGCTTTATGTAATTATGGAATAATCAAGCGTGAAGATGTTGGTATGATGAGTTCCGCTCCCACGTACGATTGAGACATTATGCCGGGGTGGGTTACATTCAGGCTTAGAGGGGAATGGATGGGCCATGGGTATAATACTTGTTAGAATTGATTGGATTTGGCTGAGATGATAGAGTTAGGTAGTGTCTGGTGATAAATGCGCCCGGATTGACATTCAGATGTCTGGAAGTCTCTTGGGCGCATGTCAAGCTATTGTAACTCATATTGTGTTTTCTCGTACAGCTTGCCCAAAGTGGACCTTTGGACCTGGTTGCTCAGAAGAATGCCGGTGTGTCCAGCAGAATACCCTGGAGTGCAATAAAAAAGATGGTCTTTGTACGTGTAAACCGGGTTACTATGGGACTTACTGCCAAACAAGTAAGGATTTCCAACGCAACTTTCCAGCATTGGAATTGGAAAGAACCAAGAAATGTCTCAAAAATATAATTAAATCAGCATTATTTACTTGTGTCTCATTAAGCAATATTATATCTTATTTCATGTAGCCCCATAACTATTTTGGTATTCGGTTTGGTAAAAATCTCGACTGTTTATTATTATTTTTAGACTGTAAAGAATCCCTTCCTTTGTCGTCTATGAAACAATCCTTTTTTTTTTTTTTGTAGAATGTGATGTCGGATTTTATGGAATCGGCTGTAAGAGCAAATGTAATTGTCAGCTTGGAATACCCTGCGATCACACCGATGGGAAGTGTCAGAAACCGTGCCCAGAAGGCTATCAGGGGGAAAACTGTGACCAAGGTAATAACCTCTGTTTGTAATAAAAGGCAATTGGACGTTTGTAAGGAAACGTGCCATTTCTAATCAGTTGGTTTGATAAGCAGTCCTGTCAACTTTTCAAACATTTATACCGCTGCATGTCTAGTCTCGTCTATACCTTCCATTATATATATATCCTAAATATCTGGCTATAATAGTCTGGCAACTTTTAGGTAGTGTTTTTATTTCATGTTTTTTTCATTTTTAATTAATACAAGAGGCCCGAGGTCTGTTTACCAATTTGCAATATAATTGCAGAAATTGCCTTTTTAAGAGAAACAAAACAAAAAATAAAACTAAAATAAAACTAAACTAAAGTAGTTTACTTCAAGCTGAGAGTTTTTTGGAAAATCTTACAGGAGACGATTGTGTGTACACAAAAACACAACACCTCTAAATCTCATGTGTCATTATAATTGGTATTAAATGGTACGCGATGAGGGTAACGGTGACCAAGATGCAACTTAAAATGGTTATCTCAAAAAACAGAAGCAAAAGCGCTTACCCAAATGGGTGCTTCATCTATAGAGGTTCATAAAGCAAATTGAATTTGTAAAGCAATCTAGAATTATTGATTTTGTGCCATGCTTTCAATTTGTGAAGCGACTCTGTTTTAATTAAACTGCTCTAAATTGCATATGCTTGGCCAGTAATTAAAATAGTACCCCAAATGTCCTAATTAAGAGCTTGTGGAGATATATATGGTTAGATATTTTGGCTAACTGTAGCACAATTTAACCGCAAGTGAGTACGATTGATGGTTGCCCTATTATGATTTCATGAAGAGTATGAATGGTATAGTTCTCTAAATGCATAACCTTACACTTATCGTCGTTTAATTGTATTTAATATCAGGCTAACTAATTACGAAAACAGTAAAATTATAAGATAATATTTTACTATACATTTTTGCTGTAAGAAGCTAAGATGCTGCTTTGAACACAATGACCTTATCAACAGTAAAAAAATCACCTCGTTTGTCGATTTTGAAACAAAACATTCTTTTTTTTACATAGGTTAATGCACTGTGTGTAAGGGAAGTAGAAACGTATGGACGTATCATACATTACTGGGATTACTGTGTACAAAGCATTCATGGCTCCTTGAAAAGAGAAAACCATTGGATTTTATGTGGTTTTTTTTATTGCAGCATGCGCAGAAGGGAGATATGGAATGAACTGCCTGAAATCCTGCTCTTGCAGTGGGTTGCCATGTCACCATATAACCGGCACGTGCATTTGTCCACCTGGAAAAATTGGTTCAGACTGTGCCAGAGGTGAGCATGTGTAGACAGGCTAACATTTTGTTTAAACATGATATAATGTGGATTTTTAGGATTACTATGAGAAAATTGCATTTTATTAGGATTTTATATATTTTTTATATTCTCATGAATAACCCATTAGTCTATCCTACGTAGGCACAGTGAGTTTACCCCCATGCTGGGCAGCATACATCTTCCTATTTTTTGGACTCAATCCCAATCAACCAGTCTGATCATTACCAATAGTTTCGCATTTGCTTGATTATAAAACGACCCTGATTATAAAACGACCTCCCAAACTTTGGATCTTAATGAAAAAAAGAAAAAGCCTGAATATAAGACGACTCCAAAGCACTGTTTTTGCTTTTGTTGCTGTCACTCGCTCTCTGGCTCTGCATCTTCTCCGCCGACCACTTCCATGACCCTGTCTCCTATTCTGATTTCTTGTCTTCTTCGTCTGTCTTCTTTCTTCTGTCTACTTTCTTCGTCCGGTGTCAGCTCCATTATCCAGGTACAGTACTTATGTAATCAGGGCAGAGCCTCCGTAGAGGTTGTCCCCGCAGGTGGCTCTGTCCTTTCGCAGAAGTACTCTGAGAGGCCAGAATATTGTAGAGGGATTCGTAGATAATAGAGAAGTGTTTCTCTTTCTCCTTGAATCTGTCTGCAGCATTCTGCCCAAAACTAGAAAGCTGGCAACTATGAACTTCAAACAGAAGAGCAAGTCAGTTGCAAAGTATCCTTAGAGCAATATTCCGAAATAAAATAGATTGCTAATGCATAATAGATCTGATTCCCCGTTCGATCCCCTCTTGTATCTTTGGTTTCTGATAGATTTAGCTGTTAGCAGTTCTTGGTCCTTCATAACCTCACATTCCATCAAACAACATGCTCTGAGAAAGATACTAAAACCTGATTGATGGGAACAAAGCTCTGTTCTCGGATCTTTTTTTCCCCTCTTGTTATTATTGCAATAGCTTTTCAATAGAGGAGATGCTATATGAGATAGCCGAGAACGCTTACACACCAATTGTAGGAGATCCACGGGCACAAACAATACTTTTAATGGCGTCCATCCTCTGACATACTGGCAAATTACTAGTTTGGTCCCGAAATATATTTGTTTACAACAGAAATTCGACCGAACGCTTTTTGAGAAACCCAAATCTCTGTGGGGACCTTGTACTGTTAAAATGAGTTATAGCGATATGTTAAACAGCCATAGAATTTAGGGCATTGCATCTCATAACAACATTAAAGTAATAAATGGTGATAATTTAGATATTACTAGCCTCGCTCTCATCCGTGTGGCTTTTAAACTGCTTATTATTCAGCATTTTTCTAAAAATTAATTTTCAATGTTTCTTTCTATCTGCTTTTTCCTAAAAATACAACATGGATCGTGTATGTTTTGCCTGCTTCCCTTTAGATCTTTTGCATAGATAATAGTTAATGTATTATAGAATTCTAAACTTAAATTAAGTATTATTAAATCTTCCAATTATTCAATTATAAAATAAATAAATAAATACAATAAATACTTTTATGGTGATTTATGTACAGAATTGTCCTATACGTGTTTTTACTGATTTACACATTTATACGTGTAAAAACAATAGCATCTAATTTTTTTATTGCTACTTTTTGCAACAAATTAATGATTTTACTGTTGGCTAATAAATGTGCAATTTAGGCAAGCATTTCGTAAATAGTTTGTCCTTGCTGGGTGTCATTGTACACAAACTATTGTTATCTCTGTGCAGTAGATCCAAGTAAGAGTATTCATAATATTAATAATAGTTTAAAAAATAGTTTTTTATTTGTCCAAAAAGGACAGAAGGAAAAAACACAGGAACCTCCAAAATGGACCATTAAAGGGATAGTTTAATATGCATTCTTGGTTGGCAAGGGTGCCTCAATCAGAGGGGCAATTACCCCCCTACCGCTGAGTTTCTATGTCTTCCCTGGTGGGTACGTGTTTGTACATACAGGGTATGCACATTTGGGTTGATATACTGATTAAATCGCCCGCTGGCCACGCCACAGTCCCTCATTGCTTTAAAGAACATGGTAGCATTCATTAGGAACAATCCCTCCATCTATCTCATCCACAATAAATGTAACTCTTGCACTTAACTTGAGCCATACTGCTAAGTAAGTCTCAAGTTCAGTCGTGGTCAAGGCTTATAAATTGTTACCATTTTTCTGTGTCTGCTGCAGATTGTCCCGCCGGCCACTGGGGAGCCGGCTGTCAGGAGATCTGTCCCATGTGTGAGAACGATGCCAGCTGTAACCACGCAACTGGAAAATGTACGTGCGCACCAGGGTTTACTGGCAGCCTTTGCAAAGAAAGTAAGTTCTATCAGTCCAGCAATTGCTTTTGTTATGATAAAAAAAAAGATAGCGGTGGATTAATTTAGAAACAAGGAGCATAAGAACTCTGACATGATCGTTAAGACAAGTAAATTAAGTTACCAAAAATGACTTCTTCAAGGTACGCAAAAGAATAATAGTCTCAGGAAAACCTGGAAGTTTAGCTTACTTGTGTCATTACAAAAGGAGACATCTCTATGTTATCCTAAACCTACCCACAAGGAAAGTCTAGAACTAAAACATACAAGGGGAAGAAAATGTACCTGTATATGTTTGGCCTCCATGAAGTTTGTAAGCTTGTGTATTGAGGATGAAGGTCTTTTGGTCAGGAAGGGAAAGGAGCCACAAAAAATGATGGACTGTGATGGACCCGATGTCTGTGGACTATCACCTACCTAACATGAGCTTGAGAACTTCTGAGTCCAATTTATTACATTATTTACACATCTATTACATAGCATACTCATATGTTGGAATAATTTGTGGACCGGTGCGGAGCAAATGCTTCTCAGTTCCCTTTGTAATTTTTGGCTGAATCTCAGAAGGCAAACCATTGTAAAACAGTATCGATCCTGACCGAGAACGCTGTGCTATTTTACAGCGTGTCCTCCTGGATGGTTTGGCCAAGACTGCCGGAGCAGATGTGCCTGTCTGAATAATGCCCATTGTAATGCGGTAACGGGGCGGTGCACATGCCCATCCGGGTGGACAGGACACAACTGCAAAACAGGTATACCTCTGAATCCTTTTATACCCTCATCAAAGTAAACCAAGAACCAGCGGACATGTTTTTACACGGTTCTGTTATGTGTGGTCTTTTTTTAGCGTGTGACGATGGCCGCTGGGGTCCAGACTGCATCCATCCTTGTAACTGTAGCAACAGCGATGGAAACTGTAACTCCGTTACCGGGCAATGTATTTGTGAATCGGGATATACAGGAACGCACTGTGATGAGAGTGAGTTGATATCACTGAATACAGTATGGCCAAGAGTTCCATACGAATGGAGCAAGGAGAATATTGGAAGACGAGCGAATATTAGTGGTCAAATGTGATCGGGGGTCCTAAACTCTGGCTTCGAGGCATTAATTATGTGGCTCTGTATCCTGACTTTTAAAGGGAAACAGAAAGTCCTATAACTTAACATAAGACCAAGTGTAAAGCTTGGACTCTATGTTGACCTGATAAGTGGTAACTTGGGGCATCAGCTGAACTTCTTTGATCCAAGTCCATCTGACCTCATCGCAGCCAAGTTCGAGGCTGAGCCAGGTCTAATTTGAGCAAATACTCTTGCTGATAACCGCTATAGCTCATGCAGAAGAAATTTCAAGGATAATATTTTGTTTTACGTGTATTATAATGGTGCGTGATAATGAAATGGTTTAAAAATAGGATCAGTGATAGGAAAATAAGAAAAAAAAATACTTAGAAAATGGAAACTTTTCTTTAGAAAATAGAAAGTTAAAATTAACAATGACATGCGAATGGTTTCAATATGAATATCTTTGCCGTAGAATGTCCTGCCGGATGGTACGGCTCAGATTGCAGACACCGGTGCCAGTGTGCCAACGGGGCAGTCTGCGATCACGTTAGCGGGGCATGCACCTGTGCGCCAGGATGGAGGGGTACATTCTGCGAACTACGTGAGTTCACATTTCTCAAAAATCCGCCTTTATGTGTTTTGTTACATTTAAAACACTTTAACCATTCAATTTATTAAAATCCATTTTAAGAAGTATTTAGTTAATTAGATAATGTTAACGGGCCACGTTTTATATTTCATATCTCCAAATCTGTAGTGTTTATACATTTAACTCTTATATGGAAGTGAATCCAGATGAAAACCGGAATCAAAAGTTAACATAATGTTCAGGCAACATTCCAGTTCTTTGTGGCATATTTTTACCAATTCGGGGGATTTCAAGCAAAGTTAACCATTTAATTTTGCATTGAGAAGGGCCATTCCTAGTAAGCTTCTCCTGGAGGAATGACTAGGCTGGCCCTGAATAATGTACGGTGAATGCAGTTCTTGATCTGAAGAAGCTGTGGCGTTCTGGGAGTGGGCTGGGAATTTGCTTTGCCCGAGGGAGATAAAAAAGTGAGATAAGTGGAGGGCAGGAGAGACTCTGTAAAAAAAGATGATGTTACGAGAGGAGAAATGCTGATAAAAGGGTATTTTGTGTACAGCCGTACTGATTACAGGACAATGTGGGATAAATTAGCTACTCAAAATTAATGGCTAACTACTGCTGTAAGGTCTGAGTCACAGCCATCGACATGACAAACATTCCGAGCCGTTTATTTATTCTGTGGAAATAAGCACTTATTTCGAGTCTCTATCTCATAGCAATCGCCTTGGGCAGAAAGAAATGACTGACACGGAGCTCATTAGTCTCTTTGAGGAAATAGTCATTAAAAACTTAAGACATCCACTTGGCCGTTCTCCACGTAGCCAATGGCGCTGTTTATGTGACTCAAAACAGGAAAAGATGAAAGCTCTGTTAAACTTAAGTAAATGTAAGCAAATAATTTGTTTTCTGGGTAAGTGTTTGACAGAACATATGTTCAACGAGGGAAAATTAGGACAAGAAACGAACGTTGCGAACAAGAGAATTAATGCTCAACCCAATCCATGGATCTTTAGTAGTTTAGAACGTCCTTCTCTTCTAGAACAGTAGAGGCATAATTGATGGCAGAACTTGGAGACAAGGCTGAGATGTATTCTTTCTTTTTTTATGAATTTTTTTTAGCCTGTCCTGATGGTTTCTATGGCTCTGACTGTGAAAAGAGCTGTAAATGTGGGAACGGAGCAAAGTGTGACCATGTATCTGGATCGTGCACGTGCCTCGATGGGTGGATTGGCCCTACGTGTGACCAGAGTAAGTCATCATCGCTAGAATCCTAAAACACAGTAGGAGAGAATAAGATATTTATAACATGGTTAGCCTGGAAAAATAACTTCATCAAGTTCACCCTTTGAAACATTCTTGCCGAGGACGATTATTTATAATTTTTGATCTTAAGCAAAATTGTATCCAGATTCTGAAAGCATTTAGTATCTGTAAACATTAATATTGTGTGTGTTTTCACCCAAATGAAATTCTATAACGCAGTAAAACCTCTCTAGATGGAGTGTTAACAGATGGATAACAATTCGACATTTCTTTGTATGTTAAAAGTTATAGATTAAAACATAAATATGGGGAAGCACTCAGGGTGTCCTTTTCATCCGCAAGAGCTTCTGTAGATACTGATGGCTGTGAGGACATAATTGTTGTCGCGTTATTGTTGATGGTTAGTTCTCTTACAATTATACATAAGGGTTTTTGTTAATAGGTGATAAATAATTTGTAAAGATATATATATTTTTTGTATTATTTTCCATCACTTTGTAGAGTTACTAAAATTTACAAGACTGAACGCGATGATTTCCAATCTAATAAATACACATAAAACAATAATTTTCACCTCTTGGTACATTTGCCCTGTTGTGGCAGACCACCAGTATAATGTGTCTCACCACCAGTATAATGTGTCTCACCACCAGTATAATGTGTCTCACCACCAGTATAATGTGTCTCACCACCAGTATAATGTGTCTCATACAATCTCAAACAATATGTAGAGTAACCAAAACATCTGATTTTAAATTAAGTAGAACCAATAGGGTTTTATAACTACTAAAATGTTGTTTTCCGTATTTCTGTCTAGAATGCAAACACAATCGGTATGGAAGTATGTGTAAGCTGCCTTGTAACTGCTTTAATGGAGCAGCGTGTGACCATATCACTGGGGAATGCATCTGTTCACCCGGCTGGAGAGGAGCCACCTGCCAAGAAGGTAAATTGGAAAGAGATCCCTCTTGGCTACATTTCCTGCAGATTAATGATCACACATCTCTCCGGAAGTCAATGCATAGAGATGGCCTCGTATCGGGCTTGTTTCTTTCTTTTTAGGAGATCTTCAAAATGAAACAAAACATATTATTGATCTGTTATGTGGTTATCATGTGCTTGGTTCTTGCTGGAAAGCACGGTACATTTGGAATTTTAAGTATCCAGTGACACAATCATTGGCGTTCTAGGGAAATCTTCCTTGTAGGCCTTAATGACTTGGTGGCACCAGAGACACACAGATGATGCTGAGACTAGGAACCCTTTGCAGTTGGCAGTAACAGTCCAAGAAAGCATCATATCACTTCCATCTCAAATGAAATCACTCTCTTTTGCGCACCAGCGCTGAGACAATCGCAGAAGATTCCTAGGAATCTTTTGTAACTACGTCTCTTTGAGTTAATTCCATCTGCCTAGCGGTGGTCTTTTAAGCATCAACCAAATTCTGCGGTTTGGTTTAAAGATCCTTCTTAACTCCATCAGAATAGTTGGATCCAGCTTTGTTCTAGGATCCCTTTTATACCTGCCCCGATCCGACAGCCAGATGCCTGCTAAAGGAATTAGTCTCCAAATTCTTGTGTCATTCTTCTTTTATTATGGACCAGACCTACACAATTCACCAATGTACAGTATCAGTAGGTTCTTCTGGCACCTAATTAAAGCATAACCCCCATTCAGCATGTTCCTGCTCCCTTCAAAGTTGTCATTAGATCCCGAGAATTCAGATAAGGGTGTTAAAAATTTAAAGTAAATCTAATTATAAGGAGTCCAGTCTTAGAGATATGAAGACATTTGATCCGAATGCTGGCTCAGCACAATTCATATCATCATCCATGTCATCAAAATGGTAAAGAGGGAAAGTATTTTAAATTATCATATGCTTAATAAGCAAAATATTCTGTTTTACAGCTTGCAAGGATGGATTTTATGGAGAAAACTGTGTTCACCAATGTATCTGTAGAAATGGAGGAACATGCCACCATATTACAGGACACTGCTTGTGTCCGTCTGGTTGGACAGGATTGGCCTGTGAACGCAGTGAGTTTAGAATTGCTTGAATTTGCTTAAACTTGCTTAAACTTGCCATCATTTTAAAAAATATAAAAGACAGGTATAATGTTACACATGGTTAAAGGTGCTGTCCCACCAACTTAACACTCTTGTAAGGGAGGCAAATGACTTCTGAACAGCTGAAATTTGTGTCTGGCGTTTTTAGTGGTTTTTAATGGATCCGTGTACAAAATATTGTGTAAATGTTCTAATAGAATAATTAATTACTTTTCAATTCCTCCCAGAATGTTCACAAGGAACGTATGGTGACGGGTGTCAAAAGAACTGCACCTGTGTGAATGGAGGGGTCTGTGAACATGAGACGGGCTCCTGCATCTGCCAAGCTGGCTGGACCGGGGGATCGTGTCAGACGGGTAAGCACATGCATGGATGATGGCTTTAGACTGACACACTTCTCATATTATGCGTTGTCAATCAGAGGTCCGGCCAAACGTGGACCTTCTATGGCAAGCAGTCTAAATATTATATTTTTAATAATATCTTTATACAAAAAAAGCAAAAATAAACTAGTTATCTAACTAAATAAATATAGAGGAGATAAGAGGATGTTGTAATAAAAAAAAATAATAATCACAAAGGGATGGTGTAGGTTTAATATACTATGTACCAACTCTGAAAATGGAATCTTAGCGACCTGGAAACTTCCCTTTCTTATTCTACAAATTTGCTATTAAAGGTCACAATCGAGATTTCTTTTATTAGCTTGACTCCCATGTATCCCATTGTCTCTGCTGTATCACATGAACACAGTAACAAGTACCACGCTCGCATGAAACTACACACTAGCCCTCTGCTTGGGAAATCTGCTTACGAAGCAAGAAGGTTTGCGCATGAGCTGTGCACTCGCAGACTCGTGGTCATTATTGGAGTAACGCCATTCTTTAATTACATTTATAAACGGATTTAAAAATCGGACACAGGATAATAGACAGTTTTCAGTGAATTGTCGAGGGGAAGATATTTAGTGACAGTTTTAGGAGACAGACAGTTGCGCTGCATCATAAGTAACAGTCGATCCAAGTAACCTTGGAAAGCCACGCCGTAGGATGTCGTCGCCGTGTTTTATCTATTCTAATCCCTTTCACGTTGGATGTGTCTGCGGCAAATCAATACGTTTGGAATGTAACCGCTCAGCATTAGTCCTTTCCAGAATTGACAGACAGAATGTTCTACTGTACCCACTAATTAGTCTGGCGACAGAACCGTGCGTTCAGACAAAGCGCAAAGACTCTTTATGACATGCTGTTTACACTAATCTTTTTGTCGTCCATTCAACAAACCTTATCATTTCCACTGGCATTTCCAAGTCTCGGCTGTTCTTCGATTCTCAAGCAGAATATTTGTCTTTACGTTCATCGTAAAGGTTCTGTTTGACATTCAGCGTCCCCAATGCCAGAACCGTTTGCATCGTATCATGAGCGCTGATGGGCTCAGGATTTACAGCCTAGTCTGTGATTACCATTTGCGTTTTGAAATGATTTTTGTTTAGTTTGAGAAAAATGCAAAAGTTAGGCATTGTGCGTTATTTCTTCACAGTTCGCAGTCCTGCATACATATGAGGTTGTTGTGCTATAGCAAATATTTAATTTACAACGCTAATGTAAGTGGGTTTTATGATATGTAATAGACCTGTGCAAATGGACCACAAAATACAAATATTTTGGTCCATTCGTTTTCGGACAACGAATTTAATTTCCCGCCCGTTTGGTTCGGAAGAGAGATCATGAGAGCGTGTAAATAAGAGTGAGAGAGCATGAGTGTGAAAAAGTGAAAAAGCAACAAAATTCCAAAGAAAATTTGGAGCTCTTTCTTGTCTGTTTTGTTGGGGTCCCTCCTCGTACTCGGACATTCATATGACTTAACGAAATTGTCAAATTTCGTTAAAATGAAAATTTGTATGAATCCGAATGCACAAGTCTAGTATGTGAAGCTACTTGACTATTAAAGCAAACGGTGAATAAACATAAACATGCACTGACATTATAGCAACTGGTAAGATTCCCATGAGAAGAAGCTGGAGGTCGGTGAACCAGCCCTGGAATGGACAAAAGGGATTTGCCCACTGTTGGGTAATAAAGGGTTAAAAAAAAGAGGATTAATAATGTCCTTATTGTTATGCCAACTCTGCTTTATAGACCCAATGATTGAACCGAGAAATATTTTTCTGTTTCACACGTTAGCCTGTCCACCTGGAAGATTCGGTGTGCGGTGTGAAGAAAAGTGTGACTGCCGACACGGTGTGTCCTGTAACCATATTACCGGAGTGTGTCACTGTCCCAAAGGTTGGCGGGGAAAGCATTGTGATAAACGTAAGTGTTTGTGGACGTCAAGTCTCTAGTCCACAAAGATTATTTTTCTAAATCCAATAAATGATTTATTGCTCAATAGAAACAGCAATAGAACTTCACAGCAGATAAAAACCATTCGGCCCGTCTAGTCTACCCATTTTTCCTGCTGTAAAGACTTTAATCAGTTGTTGGTCTCGTCTTAGCCGCATTGCCTGTCCCATGTATGTTTAAATACCCTCACTGTATTAACCTCTACCACGTTAGCTGTGAGGCTGTTCCGCTTACCAGCCCCCCTCTCAGTAAAGAGGGTTTTCTGTATAAATGTCTGTCGCCGGTGAAGCCTAACATGTTTTTGACCTCCTCAGCGTGTCTTCCTGGGACATACGGGGACCACTGTTCACACCTCTGCAACTGCCCCCATGGGACAGCCTGTAACCACATCACAGGGGAGTGCGGATGCCCACCGGGATTCACAGGCAACGGATGTGACCAAAGTACGCAGATATGGAGGACATTTCAATTTAACAATGTTTTTCTATAAAAACTGAAAACTAGTGAACCCCCCACATATTTTTAATATTATATTATGGTATTTTACCTGATGGCTGATAAAGTGTATAGCACCAACTACACTAACAGTTGTATTTTATCACTTTTTAAGGAGTAAAGTGCTGTATATCAGTGCTACATAATATAAATACATTGTGTAGTACAACCCATGGTTTCTCATTCTTTGGCCTAAGAAGTAGTGCAGCTTATTATATTATGTGTACCCGGAATATCCTTTCTTGCCAAGGATTAATGCCTAAATTTGTGGTGAATATCTCCATAGGGAGCGGATTCCAGAACTTTACAGCCCTTACTGTCCTCTAATTTCTATAACGTTTCCCACGCAAAGACCTCCTACGAAAATGGAGTATATTTCGTTATTGTTAGCAGGTCCCCTCTTAGATGCCTCTTTTTCTAGAAACCCAACACCTAAAAAACCCAAATTGACCTGATACTAAAAGAGACCGAACTAATCTTTTGAATAGTAGAGCTCTCTCGGACACAGATGATTTATACATTTCCCAGGTAACGATATCCTCTGTTCCTCTGTACCCAATTTGTGAGTAACCACCATTGACAGAAGTTATAGTTTTTAGGAGTTGTAAAGCCATAGCCACAGTTTGATGACACTGATTTTAATGCATTTCTGGAACCTGCAGCTTGTACCCCCGGGACATACGGCTTAAATTGTGGCAAAGCTTGTCACTGCGCAGGAGAACATCAAAACTGCCATCCGGCGACCGGGGACTGTATTTGCGCTCCTGGCTACTATGGACACAACTGCCAATTAAGTAAGTTTTGTAATTAATTTTGACTGGCGTATAAGTTCACCCAGTACTACCCCATCCATGTTACCAGGCTGTGGAGGGCTCTGTCATTAACTTCACCCAAACGCTGACCTTGTCTTTCAGCGCTGGCACCAGACCCAGATGAACAGAGTTCTTTAAAGTTCTGTAGGACAGTTCTAATTAGGTTACACAGAGAGGTTACTTGCCCTTTCACTGAGTTCTCTTTTAAGTCCGTTCCGTGTGAACATCTAATATCTAACTGCTGAATAAAGTAACGCTTTGGTGTTCTGCCAGCCAATGCGAAGTCTTTCAACACATGGTAATATCACTCTCAGCCAAAAGAAAACTCATCGTCCCATGGAACCCAAGTGAGAAGACACATATGTTAATACTAATGAGAGAACACAGATACATCACTGTCACGTGTAAAACTGTCTGTCCAATGTTCCAGAATGTGGCCGTGGACTGTATGGTGCAAATTGTGAAAGCAACTGCAAATGTAAAAATGGCGGTCATTGTGAAGCCACGACGGGAGCGTGCCACTGTCCAGCGGGCTATGTCGGAGCTGACTGCAGCGTTGGTAAGGAACTAAATTGACTATTTTTTTTTGGTAGAATACATTTTTATCAATACATTTTTAGAATCTCATATGACTATTCTATCAACCCTGCCTCTGTAAACTCTGTAAAATCCTTAAATGGTGGAATGTTTACCTGCAAGATTTAATCAAATTCTCAAAACTGGAGAAAAACTCTAAAAATAATACTCATTATTTACGTTGTCTCCTATTTCAGAATGTCCTTCAGGCCGACATGGGAAGGACTGCGCTCACGTGTGTTCTTGTGGTCCAAGTGGCACCTGCAATCATGTTACTGGTGATTGTATATGTCCTCCTGGGCGGACCGGACAGAACTGTGAAAACGGTAAACAGATTAATGTGTCATATAAGGTCACCATGTGTTAGTAGCACCTTCCAGAAAAAAACCTTGTTTCCATGGATATACATCGATGTATATGTCACAAACTTTGTGGAATATCTCACGTGACCCTTTAAGGCATTGTGAAGCATGGCGGGAAGGAGGTGGGAGGTCCGCTGAATTGGACAGGGCGTTTGGTAGACTGAGCCAGTGAACCGCTGGGACATTGGAAGGTTGGGATGTAGAAAACGTTCAAAATAAGGACGTTCTTCAAGAATGCTTCACTCGGAGATGTGAATTGAAATACATTTAATATTTTATTAGTTGGCCTAATTTGCTGATGTGCTTTATTATACTTTTCAGTATGCAAGAAAAACTATTTTGGAAAAGATTGTAAACAGCGCTGTACCTGTAAAAATGGAGGACTATGTGATCCAGTTAATGGCTCCTGCAAATGTGGTTTGGGGTGGACAGGACCTACTTGTGATGAAGGTAAGCGATTTCTTTGTATCAGAAACATGAACAGGAAATTAAGCTGTAATAAGTGAATCAACCTTTAAAAGCCATTTGGCCATAACGGCAAAAAAATCTTTATCAGCAACCACAAGCTGTAATTGGCTAAGGATATCTCTCTTAGTAGATCACTTATAAAAATGTTTTGAAGTCTGAGGCATATAAAAACATTATCAGTGAATGATACATCATTTATTTTCACAGAATGTCCCTCCGGACAATATGGCGCCAATTGCCAAATGGAATGTTCTTGCCAAAACAATGGAACGTGTGATAAAGTCACTGGAGCTTGCCACTGCCTCACAGGATACTACGGCAAGTCGTGTGAACACGGTAAGTTGTGTAAATGTCTTTGATTATAAAGAACCTAGAAGGTAGATAAATAATAAGGAACTGAACATCGAAATAAAAGGTCTTCTTCTCGATGGATCCTATTAACAAAACTCATACATACTCATGTTGGATATCCATAACGTTTATACCTCGGACATACATTTATAGCACATTCATACAATTTTGGCAATTTTTATTTTTTTTTTAATTCCATCACATTTTTAGAATGTATATTTTAAATTATTCTGACATTTTTTCCTGCCCAGCGTGTCCACCTGGTTTCCACGGAGTAATGTGCCAAGAACTTTGCACTTGTGATAATGGAGCTTCGTGTGACCCCGTCACTGGCTCGTGTCTGTGCCCTGCTGGGTTTTATGGAGACAAATGTGAAAAAGGTTTGTGCTTCCGATTTATTACATGCGATACGTGTACGTAGGAGAATCGTGAGCAAACACAGAAACCATCTGAGCTTCTTCTCGATGGTGGAAACTTCAACATTCTTGATGGACTAACAACTGTTACTCATTAACCATCATTTAATTCAGTAGGTCAGATGATCCCTTCTTCAGGCCTAAATCCATGTCTAGTCCCACCACACCATATTCTTACCACCCCGTATGGCTACACGTGATGATATTTATGAAGGACGTTGAAACAGCAGCACATACAACGGCCATGGCAGAATTATATGAGACAATCTCTAGTAGCTGAGCTATTTAATGGGTTAATTTTAACCGGTGTCTTAACAAGACTTTGTTGCTCAATTATTTAGTAATTTACCTAGGAATGGAAAGTAGGACATTCTAATTAGGTTTCTTTAAAAGCTTTTACACATTAATAGAAGTAAAATCATGCAGTGAACTGAAGACGGATTATCATCCTGTATATGGATTTTTTATTATGTACGTGGAGTGTTTTTTCTTTTATTTTTGTTTATTGGTGAACGGTCCATTTCATTGAACCTGGACAATTTGTACAAAGACAATATGGATTTTTTGTATATATATCGTATTTAATATGTTTTTTTTTTCTTTTTAAGGCTGTGAAAAGGGAACGTTTGGAGAAAGTTGCCATCGGCTTTGCGCGTGCGAAGGAAACGTGTCTTGTGATCCCGTCTCAGGAAAGTGTATATGTCCCCCCGGGAGAACTGGAAAAAGCTGTGATTCAGGTGAGGTGAAGGGTTTTCCGGGCGCTGTATTACAGCAAGCTAGCGGTTTGTAATGTTGGATTTAATTATACGCTGGATGAATGTTCGGTACAAACTATGCCATAAAGATATGTGGTTATTTACCTGTCATCATCATTCCAAAAAGCACTTTTGAGCACTTAGTAACTCCATTCTTTTAATGCTAGGGGTGCCAGGTAATAGTTTACTGAATGATGGACATTAAAGAGGAACGCCCACCAATGTTTTTATTACTACCATCGGATTAAAAATACATTTTCAAAAATATTGTTCTGTTTTCTTTCTTTCTTTTAAAAATAGTTCTAGTTTTTGCATAAATGTTCTCAGGCGGCTGCCCGTTAGCTGTTATTATGTGTTCTAAGCTCTGCTATCTTAGCCCTATCTACTAGACAATCATACTGACTCTTGATTACATCTTGGTGTAAGTATCAGACTGGCTCAGTCTTAATCACCATCGAGACTCTCTGACTGATGAAAGTCTATGGAGCAAGGGACTTCATTAGCATTGCCATAAAGCATCAGCTCAGTGCTGTGTTTGAGCATGGAATGCCAAGTATCACTTGGCTAATAACAATGGCAGCCTCCAGGCCTGCAGATGTTTATAGTATGGTATTCTTGGTACGATTATTTATTTTCTACAGATTTTTTTTAGTTATTTCTCCAAGATCTCATAATTGTAAATTTTGATGAAATTAACTTAATATTCTATTTTCAAACCTGTGTTTTTTATTTTGGAACGTAATAGCACACCATCCTCAAAACTGGAATATTTTGCCAAATAATACAAACAGATAAATAAGTGACTGTCTCCAGTCTCTTTCCTCCCCATGTGGTGCACTCATGGCTGAAGTTGCCGTAGGGTTAGCCCATACCAGCCAAACGTTTGACACTTGATTTTGATTAGTGTCGTAATCAAAAGGAGCAGAACAAACGTTAGCTTCTGGCACAAGCAACTAAGCCGACATGTGGATCCACTTGCCCGGAGGGTCCTTAGAGATGGTATGTCTGTTCTGCCATCCCGTCATATCTCCAGGAGTGTGTAGGACTGTGGAGATAAAGTTTCTTGTAGAATAACTCTATTTGTTCAGCCGCTGCTAAAAAAAAAGGGCAAAAAACACATAAAATGTTGAAAAAGAACTAAAAGTTGTGTTAACTGGTTAGGTATTTAGTTTGTAGATTATCAGTAATGATAAAATTATGGATTGGATTTCCTGATGTTTAATCTCATGATTTTTTATTGTTTTTCAGAATGTAAAGTGAATCATTTTGGCCCAAACTGCACTTTTAGCTGTGAATGTGGATGGAGCTCCCAGTGTGATCCTTTGACTGGAGGATGCATCTGTTTAAATGGATATCTAGGACCAACCTGTCATGAAGGTAATGCATTCAAATGTAGTTTTGTAACAGGCAATATGTAACTATGAATAACCTTTAATATATAATTTTAATTCCAATAGGTACTTTGGTGGGATTTTGACTTTAACTGCAGTTAGTTTGTTTTGTGTGATATTATGTTTGTTTCAAAAATGTTTCTCCACCAATGCTGACAAATAACCAGAGACTTTTCGTTTTGTCTTTTTTTTTTTTTTTGAATTATACGTATTGTGTACTTTGTAGTTGCATTTGAAATCGTATCTATTGGGTGGTCCTGCATGCATTAGAAAGGGCTAATATAATGTGCTTAGTCTTTAGTAAATATATGGTATATGGTATATGGTATATGGTATGTATATATATACGATTGCTAGTCACAGATGTTGGGTAAGTGCCTTCCATATTCTGCTCATAAAAGGCAGATTTGAATGCAATCTACATTAAACATAGTTGTCATGTGCTGTTTTAGAGCTTATTATCTGTACTCGACTATCTTGTAATGCTTTTATTGAACAAATTCCTCAACATCAACATAATGTCAAGCTGACTTCATTTAGAACAAACCCTTAACGCTCAAATGAAGCCTTTCGAGGTTTGCATACATCCATTTCTTTAAACAACAACAAAAAAACAACAATGAATAAAAATAAATATATATATATATATATATATATATATATATATTTATTATAATTATATTATGATGTATAATATTCTCACTTCTGCCCCTCTACTTTTCAGGTGGCCCACCTCAACTGATATCAGCGCAAACTGGTGGACTTTTAAGTAAGTTGAAATTGTTACTTCTCATTCACACATTTGAATTTTTGGGGTTGATAGACATTATTTTTTATTATTTATATAATCATATATTAGAATTTATAATCTTTTTCTTCTTTTTTTTTTCCAGATGTGCAACCTCAAACTTCATATAAATCTCCAGTTCAATATTTGATACACTCCAGCAAACATAGGCCATAGACATCTTCTAGGAAACATCAATCATTTCAAGTCATTATTAAACCACTAATTAACATTTCTTACATGGATTGCAATATGCATTTAAGGCCAAATGGATTTCAGAGGTCGTAACAGTGGCACATAAACTGGATTCAGACTTTGAATGCTTTAATTATTCAAGTTAATTGGTGAGGAACGTCAAAGCCTAATGAAAAAGCACAGGGGATACGAGATAATCTCCTTCAAACTATCAGAATGAAAGGACAGCCTGAGAAATTGCTCAATTGATTGAGCGAGAAGACCAAAAAAGACAATTCACGTTCTACATCATCTGAACAATGAAGTCCGCTCTGCCTTTTTTTTTTTAAGTTCATTTTGTCTTCAATTCTGTGGAGTTTCTTCAAACAGCAAAAGAGAACAAATATGGCAGACAGATATCAAACACGTTGATGTGTCTTTTGCCAGCAGAATTCTCCATATGACATGGAAAGTGCCACTGACCCATCCAGATTTCTCATGGTTATCTCATTCTTGATGGTTTCGTAATATCTATTAATGTTTAAAAATCTCGAAGTCGAAAAAACAAACTCGCAGCCACCACTTAAGGCTCACTTGTCTGTTGACCATATGTGAGAACTCTTGAGCTACAAAGATCAAGTTAGGTTTTTTTAAGAGATTGCTTATTGATGTCTAGCCATATATATGTCAATGAAGCTAATTATGAGGTCATCGCTATAGTCACAACATTGGATGGAGGTCCTTTTGTCCGTTGGTACTTGTTCAATTGTCTGCTACAATATGTGCCAATAATCTTCTCAATTTTAATGAACGGGACCATCCCTATAGAACAAAGAAGTAGCTTCATTCATTCACAACACCCTTTGTTGGCTTTCAGCCCTTTTGAAAATTTGACAAAGGCATTTCAGATGAAGCGGAAAGAAATGGACAAACGAGATGACTTGGAAAGATCCAAACTTGTGATAAATTGGGAATGTATCAACTTGGACGTTATTTAGTTAATGACGTGAAGATTAAATCATCCTGGCAAGCGTTTACCGTTATCATTGTCAAAAATCACCACTATATATGTGTCAAATTTCCTATAGTTCTGACTTAATATTACTTAAATGGTCATTTAAAATGTAAACCAGGTAAATATTTCATTTCAAGTATGATTGAGATTTGTAACCACACCGCGGTCAGACTACAGTTCTCATAATCCGTAGCCAATCAGCAGAGGCGTGAAGTCATACTATAGCAATCATTGTCTTTGAGTTTCCATTAAGCACAGATACCTTGAAAGTGATATTCAGAATTTATCAAAACTTGTTACTGTACGGCACAAATACATTAAATCACAAAAAAACACAAATTTTAATGAACGCAATGAGAAATTAGTAGAAAATATCTAAATTGTATTGTTTTTATGCTGCTGTTGCAGTCGATTAAGTGTTCTAGCATGCATTGAAAAATGCATCCTCAACGAACTTTGCACAATTCATGATAAATATTATATTTATTTCGGGAATTATACTCGTTTTTTTGGCCGGTTGAGGTCCTTCCGAGTTCGGTTGTTCCAGCGCAACTTTACATGCACTTTCCTTTGAACTTGTCAGGGTTCCAGGCACAGGTTTTGACCTTGGTTCACCTAGGTGCTAATACTAATACTGTTTTGACCTAGGGGTTGATTATGATCTCATCCAAACGAAGCCCCGTTTGGTTTATGTTACCCCTCAATACGAAATTGGACATAATTCTATAGTTTATTGAATAGGATAAGTCTCCTCGCCATTAACGGAACCTCACCGCTAAATACAATGTTATGGCCAGTTCTATTAGTGTATATTTCCAACGGAGAGGTGGTCAATGGATGACTTCTTGTGTCTATGGCATGGATAATTTTACTTAACAAATGGTGCTATAGGGCTTAACAAATGTACTGTTTTTTTTTCTGTTTAATATGTAAACCCCGTTACAACAGATCGAATGCGAAATCTTCAGATGTTTAAATACCTTGTGCACCCTTTCATAGATGTCTTGGCTTAAGTGTTCTACTGAGATCCCACGTCCGTCCCGTCTATGGGAGAGACCCGTTGTTTATATAGAATGGAAAATGCTTTCAGTTAAAAAGGCCCATGTTGTATGTCGTAAACAAGTTATAAGCCAATCAGAAATCATCAGATGTTTTATTTATTTTATATGTTTATCCTGCAGTGTAAATGTGTATATTTTTTTTTCAAAACTCAATTTAAATAATCCATTAAAAAAAACCCAATAAAAGCAGAATGTTTGGTGTGTCGTTCATGCATATGGGGATTCTTAGCTTTCACAAAGCATCTCCGATTTACAGTTGAGCTCCCCAGATTGGGCGCTATCACTCTGCAGACTGCAGGCTTTTATGTGCATGGCTTCTCATGAGCTTTAGACGTTAGAGATTCTCTTATGATTCGTCAAATAAGTGGTTTCCCACGATAGGAAATGTAAAACAAGGACTCAGCAAGCAAGTTATCACTTATCAACCTTCATCATCGTCTTAAAGTCACCACCAACGGTACGCCACACTTGTGCAAGGAGATGCCAAAACGATGCATTTGATAAAAGGGACTTTGTCTCACCTGGAAAAAAATATATGCAGGCTACCATATTGATTTTTTTTACTGTAGCATATCTATGTCCAGGGACTCACTGTCACTTTAAGGCCAGCGGCCACCTGAGAACGTAAGTGTGGCTGATGGCTGGATATGCCAATTATATGCTCACACAGCGTACAGCCGGCCATATCCAACCTCTGGCGGTCCGCCGGAGCGGCAGATCGGGTGAGTTTGTAGCCCTGTCCGCCAGCAGCTTATTTGATGCGCCAGAGCGCCAGTCTGGGCCTGCCATGATGCATAAAGTCAATAAATACACCGAATTTCAATAAGCCTTTAAGAAAAGAGAACATTTCGGATCGTTACTATACTGATAAGTATAATCTCGTGTCAAACCATAAGCAGCGAGTGCATGAAACTGATACGCCACTGAACTCATCTCTTGAAATTCTATTATTTCCGTCTCAAGTGACTTTTAGCAGAAAAAAAAGAATCATTTTATTGTCTGAAACACCGACTGTTTTTGAGGAATAACTCATTAAAGTGAAAATCCAGTCAATTCTTCCTGCCGGATTTTGTAAATCTAAAGCATAAATGAGAAAGTTCCAAATGGTTCATTTTCCTTTAACCCTTTAAAATCTAACAGCATAAAGTCCATGCAAAGTAGAAGTGCAATGCTACTTATGGAACGGGGTCTCTAAGCAAATCTGGTTCGCCTGATAATTCATCTCCATAAATCTCCACTCCTTGAAGTGCGGGTTGTCAGACGTGGATCAGGTTCTTTGTTATTGGGTTTTATCTTTAAAAAAAAAAGGTTTGCAAAAGTATGGAAAGTATTTGTATTCAACTGAAGAGATGTTACATATAAGGCATGGAAGGGCAGTGGTGGACTTGGTGTCCCGCGTTCTACGTGACGTTTGAGGAGAAGCAATTTGTTTTTGAGATTCCTGCCACAAGCCTTGCAAAGACTTGACTTTAGGAGAATCTGCAGCTCCAGAGCTACAGTAGAATACCACCTATAAGACCTCCTGGAATGGGGGGGGGATGCATATGGGGTGTTTGCGGGGAGACATTCTCCAGAATCCCACCATGCATTTAAATAGGGGACAACATGAACATTTAAAGGGACCACTCAGCTGGAGTATCCCTTTACGCTAATACCCCTAAATAACCAAAAGCCTCCTTCCAGAGCTAAATTTAAATGTGATAGTCTGATATATCTATATATATATCTATATATCTATATATATATCTATATGTGTATATATATATATATATATATATATATATATATATATATATATACATATATATCTATATCCACCAATATATGTGCAACAGAGGTCAGTGTGAAGACACTTTTTTTTTTAAGCGCCATTTCTCCTCACTTTGTTTATTTAGAAAACAAATGGTTTGTTAAAAAAAAAATCTCATTTTTACAAAATAACATTGTAAAAAAATAACGCCTCAAATTAAAATGTCACCAACGGATAACAAATATTTCGATGTTCTGTGTGTTTCGATGATAAACGTTCTACATAATTTATGGTTTTATTTTTGCGTGTTTGGAATGGATCCATTATTTGGAATATTATATTATAGAAAAATACTTTTATTTAAGGTTAAACACAATGTGTCTTTTATCATTGTACGGTTCTGATCCGCTTTACCTCGGGTATGGGTTATTTTTATATAAATTGATATCATTCCATTAATTTTCTAAAGAGCGCGGTGTAAAATAACGAGTCCAGGGATACGGGGAAATAATAACATTTGGCGTTATTGTAAAACATACACTTTCAGGTGACACGCGGCAATCCTACTATTTCAGATAATCACTTTTGGAATATTTCAATAATAATATTTCAAAGTTGAACTGTCACATCTGAAATAAAACCGTAATTGAATCCACGTCTGTAAAGCCATCTATCACTTGTGTTATTATTTTTACTTAATGTTCCATTTTAAAGTTATTCGGCTTTAGATTTTACACCAAAGGCAAAGCTAGGGCATTGCATGCAAATTTCCATTTCCCATGATCCCTCAGCGTAGATCATTTATGGAAACGTTTAAACATGGAAAGTGATGGCGCCATTCAACCCATCTAGTCTGCCCAACTAGATGGATTTGGAGTTATTCAATTAAGTGGGAGTCAGCAGAAGAGTTGCAGTTTCATCTGCACAATAGCTTGGCTCAACCTTATTTAAATATCAAATATTTAAATCATAATGCATAACGCAGGGTCAGCTCAGCCATTGTTAGAGAAATTAGGCAGGGACGGCCATTTATAATGCGTTGGGGATTCAGGGCGTTAAAAACTTCAATTCTCCGGCAAACCCCCTTTTGAGTGAAAAAAAACCTACTATGTCGTTTTGAGTTTAAAAAATATAAAGTTTCCGCAGTGCTTAAAACTGTATATTATTATATCATCTGAATTCACTGGTTTTGTACAATATAAGGGCAACCTAGCTGTATTTACAGACACTAGGAATCAGTCCGGATAATTATGATGGAGAGAGGAGCCAAAACCGCAATAATCCGCTTGGATTACCGCAAAGAAAAGAATATTCGGAAGGAAATACTGCCACCTTGTGGTTATTTATAGGTAATGCTTTTTTTCAAAGGAGAACTTTTACTATTGCAGTGACATAAATGTATTAAAACTTTATAAGCTTATTTGTTGTCAATCATCGTCATTTACAGTCAATTTACATAGAAACAGATTTGTCAGCCCCTCGCCCTTACAAAAGGCCAGAACACACACCTGTAATTATTCATTATTTATTGAGCACCAATATTTTCTGCAGAGCTGCAGAATTTAAATATAGGGTAGTTAAATACATAAGAGATCCATTCACTCATACAGATACAATAAGAGTGGAGGTCCCTGTCCACAAGTTTGCCATCGAGCCTCTTGGCAATTTCACACAGGGTCGTGGCAAGAATGGTTGGTTTATGAGGGCTCTGCTTGACGAGTTTGTGATATAAAAGACTATACCTGTTATTACAGCAGGGCACGGGTAAAAGTAACGGGGAGGAATACTCCTGCAGTATGTAGAATTACACATAAAAAAAAGAAAAAAAAAAATCAGTCTCACACAGCTAGTTAAAAATTATTTTTATTGATTTGTAACAAAAAAAAACATGGACAAGTAGCAAAACTAATATTTTACATGACTTGTAAAACGGGGAAAGGAATAGAGGAGGCAGTACCTTTGTGACGGGTTTCATCGCAAATATTTTCCTCACTTTAATACCCCTGTGGTGTTGGAAATAAGTGTATTGCCCCACGCCAGAAGCAGCGATTCTACCATAAACTCACAACAAGGAAAAGTTAATATACAAAAAGTTTATATACACAAATCAGAAAAAGTTCTAATGCACATATTTTATCAACCGCAAAAAACAGAAAATCGGTAAAATCCATTACTTTTCTCTTTCTTTGAAACTCAAGTGCTCAATAATAAAATATTAACTTTTAATATTAATATAATTTTTAATCGGGAGTGATTCACCCGCGGAGTGTATCCTAGATATCAGTCCTTAAAAATTGTGATTTTCTTAACTTTTCATCTATTTATATTTACATGGATGGGAGCGTTTGTGGCAACCTGCCACTGGCTGCATTTGTACCCTTACTTGTACCGCTCAATAGTCTCATATGGACTCCATGCTACCGGAAGTTGCCATACGATATACAGAAACTAAAAAAGTGTGAATTTTTATTTTATTTGGTATTCTTTTGTTGTAAATCAACACTATATACAAAGAAGAAATGCAACCCATCCACCATTAAAAAGTAAATAAGCCCAATATGTGTTAACGAGATTAGAACATTCATTATCAAGCTGACTGAATGAGAAGCCAGGAAAATATTAGTTTTATAATAAAAACACCACCTTGTTTCAAAACCAACATTTTAAGAAAAAACTAAAATAAATCATGTTTTGTTTAATTGACAATATACATTATATATATAAAAATATACATATCTATAGAATATCAGGGTTAGTGAGAGAATTTGGACGGAGCATAAAGGCCATTCGAATCGATTTTGTAGATCAAAACATTGCAGATTATCTACACGTCGGTCTCGATCCTCAGCCTCTCCATACGTTGGACGTTGCGCTGCACGGCTGTCTGGTTGGTGATTTCTTTAGCGTTTGACTGTGGAAACCAGCCTCTTTCCCCATCGCGCAGCCGCTCTCCCTGATACCACCCTGATGGAAAGAAAGAATGCCAGAACTAGATTAAAATTACTTAAAAAAATAAAAGCCTTTGAGTAGAAATTCATCTGATTTTCTCTTAAATTCTTGTGAAATAAAAGTGGGGGATACTTATTTTAATCACAAATTTCCTCTAATACGAGGTTTTATTGTTACTAGAACTTGTATGATTGCAAAAGGCGGTATTATTATCAGTTCTACTACGTATAGTAGTAATAAAAGATAATTGAGTAGGAGATTATAACCCCATGTTTTTTTTATACATATTACAGTATGTTTCTATGCGCTCTTTATGTTTACATACGTTTAATGCACCTACTCCCCGCATCATCTAGGAATTATGAGATGTGTTCCTGTATTTTTTTGTATAGGTTTCAGGGCACCTCTACACTTATATTTTAGGTATATTACCATCTTCTTCTTGTAGAACCAACACCACATCGGCTTGTTGGAGAGATATTTCATCAGCTTGCTTAGCAAAGAACGCCTTTGTGATCTCCACCTGACGCAGACCTGAAATAGCAGAATTTAATGAGGAGGAGAACATACGGTAGTAGAACTCTTGAACTCGGCCTACTGTCTGCGCCACCACCACCACCACCATCTCAACCATGGTTCCTTTGATGGATGCCAGGGTCAGAAATACAATGTCCTGGCATTCCCGGTTACTGCATTAATGGAGAAAATCCCCGGAAAACTCTTTTGTATAAGAGCCACGGATCTCTGTATTCTCCTACACTAGAAACCAGGAAGAAAACCAAAATGGACTCCATATTCTGTAACAAAGGTCTCTGTCTTACCTTCTCTCTTGGTTTTATCATCTTTAGCAGTTTCTTTTAGTTCCAGCGCAGTGATCCATCGCGCTCTGTCACTCCTCCAGAGAGAGAGAGAGATACATTCAAGTAACTCAACTAGTATTTGCTTTGTACCCCAAGCCTTCTGTTACTGCATACGACATTTTGTTATGGATAAAAGGAGCCGGTGGCATTGTCGTTGTGGAAAAATATATAATTTAAAAGAAAAAAACTAAATGAAAATTATAACTTGATCATATAGTTATAACTTATAGTGAACATTCCGAATTAGCATTCACTCAGAACAGGACAGCAATAAGGAAGCGGTTACAAGTGCATTTTAGGAAATGTTACGACACTTAGGTCAACAAAGAACTTCACATTTACGCCATTTAGGATGGGATGTTTTTGATAGTTCTTTCACTTCCATGGAATTTAAAATAGACGACCTCCATATTCTGCCACCGTTGGCACAGCCATCATGCAAACCCTGGTGGTTTCTTTGTGAAATCGTGGATTATTCATATTTTTACTTGTATTGACAACAATTTTGGATTATTTCTTCCAAACAAAAATATGTCGCCTAATATATTTATTATTCCTAAATCTCTCATTTATAAGAAAAACAAAGGTTTTGGAAAAATCTCCAAGACGTACTTACAAGGTGTCAGCACCCAGTACAATCTGCTCCTGTTTCCCTTCGCTGTTCTTCTTCATAGTCACATAGAACAAATGAGGTCCAGATGGACTTCGATTGCCCAGGGTTCCAGTTTTTACAGGAGGAGATATCTGGGGGTCTCCATTGTCAAACTTGTCCACAGCAAACTGATCTTTCTTTACGTAGTCAGTGACTACATAGCTGTCTTCACTGCAAATGACAGACAACAAGCAGTCATCCGTTTGCTTACAGCGTCTCAAACAGTCAGCCATAATTGTATTTACTAATTTTTAATAAGGGGGAGGCCAGTCTTTACAACAACTAATGGAGGTAGGAAGAAGAAGATTGAATTTTAAGAGAATAGAGAGAAGATGTCCTATTGTGGTAACTTATTTTAAGTAAATAAAATACTGGAGGATGTCGACACCTTCATCAGCTCTTTTGGATGTCTCAATGCAGGCGTTAAACTGATCCCTTGGAAGAAGAAACTTCACGACCACCAACGATGGGTGTAATAAAAATATTCAATGGTGGGATTGCGAGTTTTCTGAAGGCACGTATCCTTTATTTTTTCATTTTCTGCAATCTTACTTACCTTTTCTTTTTGGTAATAATTAGGACATCGTTGAACAGAAAGAGGTAGCAGTAAGCCTTCCCAAAGCCTTTCCGGAATAATCCAGATTCTTCCATGAGGATAAGTTCGCCTCTCTTGACCAGCCAGCGGGAAGCAGAAATCAGTGGGAACGGCTATGCAATAAAAACAGAGTTCGTGTATTACTATTACTATTAATACTCAGATAAAATATTGGGGAATTATATCACCAGGATGAAGCTTTCACCAATAATATCTCTGAATGACATATCTGAACATAATTGACAATGATGTCATGGGAAAAATCCAAACATAATGTAAATTTTATATATCGTGGATATGGGTTTGATTTTTCACCCAACAAGATAAGCAAAAGCACCTTTACCTATCTCTACGACTTCCGTGCTAGATTTACCCCAAAACACACAGCACGCCCGATACCGCCCAAGACCGTCTAATTTAAGAAGAGACCCAAGTTGGACCAAACCACGTTGCATTACGTACATACAGTGAGTATATTAGACCTTTGGGGGATGTTCATAATTACTTATTCACAATGCTGTATATATAAAATGTTACGGATTTATTGAGCCCGTTTATTTTCCTACCTTGATCTTGCCAAACTCTAACTGGGTTTGCAGAGTATACATTTGTTCGGTTCTTTCCATCTTTCTTGCCCCGTCATTGCACTGTTTAACCAGCTGTTAACACCAAGAGATTCATTTGGTAACTTTAGAATTTTCATTAGAATAATCATAACCTATTAAAAAATATCACCTATGGAATGTTCTCTCCCAAACAGCCTTCCCCAGAATTCCGGCGATCAGATTTAGTTTATACCAGATTAACAATTTATAACAAATAAATAAAAGCTGTTGAATGTAACTACATTTCCAAATAATAAAAAATAAGCATAGATTAAAAAAAAAAAAAAAAAGCAAAATGGACAAAAATAATTTTATGATATAGATATTACTAACCTTACTGATGGCTTTTAACGCACGTGTATTTGCTTCATATTCTGGAGAGTCTACCATTGTTTTCTGACAAATAGTCTGGAAAAGAGGAAACAAAACACTTAAGTCTCTGAAAAACAAAATATAATTAAAAGTTACGCAAGTACATTACTTCTATAATTTGCAGTAAATGTTACTATTGTTACTTACTGGAAAAAATAAATAACTAAACCGCAAAAGTAATAACCAAAAAGAGACCCTTTATTATTTTTTGTAACTTTGCCCTGACGGCAGCCCCTTTGTGGGCTGAAATGTACATCGGTTCTGGCGTAAATAGGTGATTAATAAATAGAATCTATTTTTTGCGCATGGTTCTTTTTTATACATTTGGTTTCTAGGAGGGTTCCTTGGCAGCGAACCCTGTAACCAACTACATCCCCACTTGTGGGTTTTTTTTTTTTTTTATTTATTATTTTGTTTCATTTTGTTCTTTTGATACCTTTTTCTTGTTAAATTCAATGGAGGGCATATGGCCACTGGGACATGCCCCTGTAACCGGACGTGAGTCATTTCATTATGTAACGTTAACCCTTTATAATCTCACCAACAACACTGGAACTAGGACTTGCCGCACCTTTTACAGAAATCGGAAGGTTGGGCCGCCCTAGCAGCGGATCGTTACTACAGAAAAAACATGTTTGACTAAGAGGAAAATATTGGGCATTCAGGAGTTAATACATACAGTGTATAGGGGACGTTATCAAGATATTAAGCCTGTGTGACAG
Source organism: Spea bombifrons (assembly GCF_027358695.1). Taxonomy (NCBI): domain Eukaryota; kingdom Metazoa; phylum Chordata; class Amphibia; order Anura; family Pelobatidae; genus Spea; species Spea bombifrons. The sequence goes on from NC_071098.1 coordinate 7,588,623, forward strand.
AGATACTTACATCCATGAGCAGCGGCAGACGGGTAACCCTTTGCATCGGAAGAATGAGAAATGAAATCATGGGTAATCCCCCGCACTCTGGCAGAATTTCAATCTGCTTTAAAGCGTCCTTAAAGGCTACATTTGAGGCTCTGGAATGAAAATGAAAAAATATTATAAGGATTTAAAACTATTGCAAAACTATTTATGGGTAAATTAAGTATGTTTCGATAGGGGATGGATATATCTCAGTACAATTTTACTTATAGAATATTACTATTAACCCTTCCAAAAACACTTAATTCGTGGTTCAGCATTTATTTCTCCGGTATACAATCTCTACCAAAAAAAGTTACTGACTAACAGTGTTTTTTGTAATAAAAAAAATATAGTTACCAACGTTACCCATAAGATGGCAGAGATGAGCAATCCTTATAGTATAGACAGGTTGAAATTCAGGACATGGGCATATTTTAAAACCCATCACCCTCAGCCAAACCTTGGCTACAACTATCGCTCCATAATCGAGGTGAATCTTTCCAATAGTCCTACTCCCTTTACTAAGTACTAGGCAATTAAGATACCCATCAAATTCCAGTTTTGTCGTGGTTATATTATTATTTCAATAATTAATTGGTTAATTATACAGGATATCTCACCCCAATAATTCTCCTTGGTATAGAAGATGTTAGACACCTCCACACAAAAAGGGGTTAAAAGTACGTAACAATATTACATCAAACATAGGATTTTAGGCAAAGTGAAGGATTAATCACTGACACGATAAGGCTAATGCAGATTCCCTATCTAGTAATTGCCCCCTTAGTTACCAAATCAATCAACTACCCACATTTAATGGATCACTAGAATCACTGGACAAAGTTGGAAGCAGACCATCGTCTAGAATGTCTAGTATGCTGAAGGGGTGTAAAGACATTTTGGACAATGCTGAGCTTCTAACTTTGTAAGTTTGGGGGGAGACCCTTTTCTATTCCAGCGTGACTTCATCCCAGCGCACAAAGCAAGCTCCATAGACATGGTTGGAAGAGTTTGGGGTGGAAGAACTTGACCGACCACACGGAGCTCTGACCCCAACCGCATCGAACACCTTTGGGATGAACTGGAATGGAGATTGCGAGCCGGGCGTCTCATCCAACATCAGTGCAGGACCTCACAAACGCTCTACTGGATGAATGGGCAAAAATTCCCACAGAAACTCTCCAAAATCTTGCGGAAAGCCTTTCCAGAAGAGTGGAAGCAGTTATAGCTTCATATTAGCTTCATATTAATGTCTATGTATTTAGAATGTGATGTCATCAAAGTCCCTGTTGGTGTAATGGTCAGGTGTCCCAATACTTTTGTCCATATAGTGTATGTACGTAAATATATACACACACACACACACACACACACACACACACACACACACAATATTTTCTTTTAACTGCCAAACAAAAAAGATACTCATAAGCGTTCATCTTATAGTTCCCATAATACATTGCAAAATCAGTTTAAAAAAGGCAATTTAATAATTTATTCATTTATAATTGCCAGCTATAACAGCTATTCAGCGATAACTGTTAAACCTTATTTTGCCAGAGGACAGAAATCAGTGTAGCTGTAGGTAATATGACGGTTTTGTGCCTTCGTCCTCCTAAAAACTGGTTTATTCCAACTTACAGCAGTCTTTGGAGAGTCCTTTGCTGATATACTTCATTGGAGCAATAAATCACATAGGGCTGAAAGCGGTTCAGGGCGTGATACTCTACAATGTCACTTATGTCGTGGATGAACGCGTTGTCTTTGTGTCTTTTCTCCAAGTCATCGAAAAATCTGCAAAAATAAAGAAGGCGAATAAACGCCGGGTTAATGAAATTTGTTTTTTTGTGTGAAATATCAGATTATTGAGACTCAAAAAGCACAAGGCAGTGGGTGACGGCATAGAACAAAATAACTCAGCAGTAAATAAATACCAAATAGACGCAAAATTGTACAGATCCCACCCGTTGGCCTGGATTTTGAAAGAGAATAGAAAGCCTTTTAGAATAAAGAATGAAGTGTGTGTGTGTGTGTGTGTGTATGGTGTGTACACGGTGTGTGTGTGCAAGCTGAGACGCATCGGGAAATACAAGGTCCTCGAAGTTAAATCTATAGACCGGTAATTATACTCCCTGACAATGACATTTTTTTCATTGCTGGAAACCTGACCCTTCGAGTAGGAACATGTTTAAAGCATTCGATCTGAGCTTTTTTTCCTCTTCTAAAAAAAATCTCCAAGAAAATTAAAATCACAGACTTAAAGTTTCCTGCACCTGGTGCTCATTTCACGTAATTAATAAATTATTGTATAAACCACGTGCCGGAGTACAAGACAAGGTGGAATCTGATGTATAATCATAACGTATCCGATATAATGGGGCAGGAGCTTCTCATTAAAAAAGGAAGTGGGTTCTGGAGAGAAGAATTCTGGAAGTCATCAGATCGCTTCATGAATATGCATGCAGGAAGCACAGATCCGAACACTACTTTATACATGACACAGCCCATGAGATGAGAGGAGTAAGAGGCAGCCATGTATCCCAACCTAAGGCGGCTAGGCCCAGGCTTAGGGCAGCAGGACACCTCTCCAGGCCTGTTACCATGGAGACATTTGATCTCCCTAACCGGCCTATCTACGCTATGCAGCCTCCATAGAGTACATAGACAATATGGTAAAGAAGTAAATACACCAGTGGTAGCCAGCGAGGGCAGGTAGTGGTGCTTAAAACCACTACTGGACTAATAATTATTTACTAAGATAGCTGGAAGGTAGGGGGGGTAACATTTATGCCAAAATGGCCTAAGTCATATAGATACGGCAAATTTCCGTTTTTCAATACCAAAATATTTGGTGCTCATATCAAATCAATTAGTCTCATAAGCAAAAAGGAAATTTGAAACCAAAAACAGTTTTGTGAAAGATTAAATCCTTACTGGCCAAATTGGATCCCTTAAAAAAAGACTGAACCCCGTTACATTGATTCATTTATCTGCCTGTAACAGTTGGCTTTACTATGTATTTTCATACATATTATTAATAATAAACCTATATAAATACATTATATTCCAATAGAGATTATAGCGGTTCAAGCACAATGAGGTTGTACAGAGAGAAGGTGCCAAGGGCCTTGCTCTCCAGAGCTTACAGTCTAAAGGGAATTCTCTACTGCAGGACCCAATTATACTTATAAACTTTGGGGTTTTGTACGAGGAGCAATTCTGTCACAAAACAGTAAAAGTGATGCAGTCACCATGGAAACCAATGAAGTGTTCCTATTGATGCTTCCATTTTTTTTTACCACTTTGCCCTAAAACCATGCCTCCAGGGGTACATGCAGCATTTTGGTCGCAGGCGAATCAAGCATAGTCTGCGTTTCTTATTCTCGAAGAAACAATCTTCCACGAGTTTCATGGAGACATCTTGTATCGGATTCATGTCCCTGGTGAGTTTATATTTAAGGAAGTAGTTACATTAGCTTCTGAAACATATTTTCCAATCTCTTGACCTCTATAGGAGACGGGGGAATAGGATGTCGGCAGCGATTTTCGGCCGTCGGCTCCCAGCTAGGAATGTTGCAATAAGTCAGTAAAATAAGACAGAATGTGATTAGAAACAGCCCAGCGTTCCGGGCAGGGAGGCTGGATGGACAACAATCCCAAATGGCAGGCTTTTTTTTGTGAAAATCATCCAGATTTCCAGAAGGAATTTTAACAAACAGGACAGTTCATGAAACATGATGACCTACGTTAGGCATCTGGATATGTTTATGATCATGCTAAGAGCATCCGGTTCCTTGAAATAAACACACAGCAGTTGTGTTTTAGCTGGCGTTAGATCTTTCTACTCCTCCAGGAGACAAAATGACCAAATCGTTTTAGTTATGGGACTCTTTCTTTATACTGAAGCCCAATTAGTATTAGCATTTTCAGACATTAAGCTTAACTATTTTCTCTTCTTCAGAGATGTGCATTTGTGTTTTCATTCCATACGAAAACCCAAACTCTTCAAGATATAAATTCTTCACCTGTGTAATGGACTGTTTCATTCATAATTTTTCAGGGAATATTTAATTGTCATATGATACAAAAGCAGGCTCTGATAGGCTGTTGCCGAACAAACCTTAAACTCTTGTCATAGGTTTACTCGATTAACCCTTCAGAGCAAAGAATGAACGGATATCCGCTTAATATATTAGAGAGGGTAATGATTGTTTAGTCTAAGTGGAACAGCACCTTTGACTAAGAAATCAACATTTACTATCAGAGCCTAAAAACAGATCTTGCGGTTAAGTACAGAAAGGCTGGAAGGGGAAAGATTTACACCCTGACTGGATCTTTATGTGCTTTTACTTTGAGATTTCCATGTCCCCTTTGATGAACGTGCGTTGGGCAAGACTAGGAAGAGTGCTCTGAGCATGTTAGGTGCTATATGAATTTATGGTTGCTTCATCATTAGATGGATGTGCTTCCAGGCTGAATGTTTCCAGCCCTCCCTTCTATTTCTCACTGTTCTCCTGACCCCTGTTATGTTCAATACTTAAAAAGAAGTGTTTAATAAAAGTTTTTAATACAAAATAAACAAAGCTTTTAAAATCAGATAACTTGTAACCAAGCCGGCCGTCTCATGGTGGAAGCCAGCCGGGGTTTATATAGCTCCCTGCTTAATTGATTGGCATGAGATGACACGGTCTCATTTTTCCGTGCGGTGACAGTCTTGCTTTCAGTTATCTCATTTTCCTGGAAATTAAAGTTCATTCTCTATAGATTCTAGAATGGCCAGAATTATACAACAGAATTTTAACTGATTAAATACCTAAAACGATGCACATTCAAAGACATGTAAGTAATAAATTCCCTTTGCCAAAGCATGTGCACAAAGGGTTTTATGCTTGGAATTCTATAATTACATTGGGGAGTTGGGAAAGTCGCTGTAAGAGAATGTACCCCTTTCATAGACCTAAAATGTCAAAGCTTCTAAAAAAAACTAATATGGAGACTTTGCACATTCTTTTCCAGCTCGGGCTCTGAAGATATCTGTTTATCAGTCTAATACGATCATTGTGTGACGTTTCTTCCATTGGCTTCTTTCCTCAGCTGTGACCCGACTATGGTGAGGACATTAAAGAATGGAGATACTGCCTATGCGAAGCCCAATACTGCCGACAGACATCTCCCGGGGACTGACATTCATGTGGTGGATCAAAACTGGTCACCATGACTATGAATCACCAGGATTGTCTAGCTACCTCGAGACCTCGTCAACCCTAAAACATGTATAAAAACCATCAGGTTCTGGGTTGCAGTATTTAAAGCATCTGCTCTTAGATTGAAATGAATTGTTACCGTTTGCTGACTTCCAGTATGTCTGTAATGTTGGAGAAGAGGTGATGGTGATCAGTGCCGGTTATGGTTGCCCTCAATTCCTCTGATTTCTTAAAAAGTCGGACAAGGATATCCACGCTGTGTTGATAGGAGTATTCAGAGGTAATTATTTCAAATATCGCCTGTAGAACAGTAAAAACAACGTTGGCTTGTGTGAAGGTCCCACAGCAATTACAGAGTGAGAGGGGCAAGCCTAGTACAGGGAGAATACTCACCAATTCCCTTAGACACCCACCAATTATTTAAGAGAAAATACCATATAAAAACAGTCTGAGCATTAAACTTAGTGCTGTATACAGTGATGTAACATAAAAGAAAAACATGAACTCCCTGTAGATCTCTGGAGGCCGCCATTGTTGTCAGTCATGTGATATTTTGGGTGAAATTCCCTGCACAAACACTACACTGAGCTGATGGCAATGCTAATAAAGTACTGCTTCTCCAATGATATCCTTTCATTGGTTGGAGTGCCAGGTTGGGTAATCTAAGACTGAGCCATTCTATGGTTTGCGACAGGTAATATAATGAGAGTGTTAGATTGGGATCAGATAACCGAGCAAGAACTCAGGAAGGAACAGAAGAAAGAGATATACCAAAGTACCGCAATATATATATATATATATATATATATATATATATATATATATATATATATATATATATATATATATATATATATATATTCAGGTATTACAGGGACAAAAGATGTGTATTACGAGCCTTGATATGTGAAGAATTTAGCTTCCAACTCTTAAAAGCAGATGAAGCTAAAACAAGCTTTTTAACATTTATTCTGTTTTTATTCTTGACTTTTATCCTGGTGAAGATTTAGGCGAGGCTGGGCGATGCCGATGTACAGACATTTTCTGTTGGAGTTTCAGTTTCAAATATGGAATTTTACAGAATTTACATTAGACAAAGTGTGTTCTTAAACATCCTTCTACCTCTTGTCGTTTGCGTTCCTCTGGTGAAATTCTATCCAGAATTCCGGTTTCTTGTACCTATGGGAGCATAAAAAAAATGATATAATAAAGAGAAACAAAATATCAATATTTGAAAAAAACAAAACTGACTGAATTGCAAAAAAGAATAAAGTTATGCATTTTGGAATTCATATCAACATTTCTCTGGAGACAAGCAACTTTTGAACGCTGTATATATTTGGATTTCTATAGGATTTTAATATATTACCTATAGACCTCAAGAAGTAATTCAAATAACCGTGTGCTCAGCAGATGTGTTTTTAGTGTTAAGATGCAATTAAATGCCACACAGGTTGGGTCTTCGAAAACATTCAATGTTGGAATATTGGGAGATTCGAGAGGAAGGTAAATTCATATTTTGATTTGAAGCATAAAAAGAATGAGCGGTATCAAGACGTTTTCTGATCATTTCAGTTGAAAGATGGCGCCTGAGCAGCCATACTGTGACCAATTGGCAAAAGTGTTTCTGAACATTATAAATGAGTCTTTAGATCTTTTTCTATGGACCAATAAGGCTACATCCATTTCCTTTTTGGCCACAAACAAAAGAGGGAGTCTCTGTGAATCAACATGCGGAGGATAGAGAATATTCACAGATGTCAGATTCTTCTAGCATCTCCTATAAAGACGGACGTGCGTACAAACGATGGGCTCGCTGGGTGAGGTAACTTAATAACACAATAATAAAGTACCAAAACACCCTTTCTATAGAGATAATATCACGGATAATAACCACAAAAATTAGTCACATCAATTCATGCTTATTGTGTACTTTGTCACTCCCTCCGCTATACAAAGTGTCTCCCATCATTACATTATGATTAAATATATTACTATAAATGTGTTTAGCAGATGATGGCTATTATGTGTCAACTACATTCCAAGGGCAGTCTTTAAAGCAGGGCATAAACGGGGCAGCTGAGTCGGGACCTTCGCACAGCGCCCTCTGTTCCGCTTTCCTCCCCTGATCTCTAGAAGCCATATCTCGTAAATGAAAGTGCCCCCCTTTGGGCATTTACAATGTTGGGAGATATGCTTTATATGCTTCAGATTCATTTTGCTGCAGATAAGTTGACGAGTTGCTTACGTTCTCCCTGTTTGGATTTAGTTCAATGAAAGCAGTTGTATTGTGAGTTCTCCCACATCATATAATTCCTGTTTTCGTCCAGCACACAAATAACACAATTCCAATCAGACCATCGACTCCCTTTTGCAGAAAACTGCGCTTCCCACCAGAAAACGTTTTCAGAATAACTCCTACATAAAAGCATCCTCCGCTGGACTGACAATATCACAAGGTCACTCAACGACATTAAACTAAATACTACGAGTATTTTACAATGTATGGAAAGCCATATGCACAAAAACTTTGAGAACACCTTTGTGAAACAAGTTGCTTTCCTTAAAAAAATACTATTTCTTGTTTTTGCTCCTGTAATAAAAAAAATAACAAAAAAAGTTAAAAAGCTGCCCACCCATCATCATCATCATCGTCTTGCCGGAAGAGACAAGAAATGTAAATGCAAATTTGTTATTAAAAAAAATCTTTTAAAATTGCCATTGTGATGGATTACATATGTTTTTTAACTCACTGTTGGATCATATCAAAGTTTTAACCCATTCAATGCCAGTAGGTTGAGTAGAAAACAAAAAATGAAAAATAAAATAAAATAGGGAATCAATCTACAGATAAAGTACATTTACAGCGCTATGGAATTTAATGGCGCTATATAAAACAATAAATAATAATAATTTGGATGTTTATTTTTTGTCTTTCTTGGGAAAAAAGGGTAAAAAAAAAAATGAAACACGTGTTCTGGGTGTGTTAAGACACTGCTTTAAATATTGCGACAATCATACAACCGATCGCTTGGCTTTGACGCTTTAAAAAGCAAATATGCAAAACAAACAGAACAAGTAAATAAAAACAAAACACAACATAAAAACAAAAAAAAGGACATTTCCTGCTACTAGAAAACACCTAAAATGAGTTGCATTATTTGTCCAAAGCCACGAACCTCAGGAAGCTGGCTCCAGATAAGTTGGGCAGGACGATAGTTCTTAACCACGATGGCATCGTCAGGTTCTGGTACTGGGGCCGCGTTTTCCTCGAGCAGATCGTCGTCAGACTCCTGGTTGTTGGAGTTGAGACCTCGCTCTCTGTAATCTTGGTACAGCCTAGGATCTGAAGAGAACATACGGTTTAGGAAGACAAGGAGGCCTTCAGAAATATCCTTCAAGTTTCCCAAGGTTTCTTCACCAGCTTTGTCAAAGAGAGAGAGCAAAGGGACATTTAGACTCTCTCTCCTCATCCAAGCCGAGCCTGAAAGAGACAGTCTACGGAAAACCCCAGAGATCACGCTCTCCCCAGCTGTACCAGGATCCATTTTTAGTTACAACTCATTCTTGCAAGGCTACTGTTGTCCAGTTTCGGCTCATGAAGGAATGTCACAGCAAGGCGTTGAATGTAACACGTCAGGCTCAGAGGGTAGGCCTCGGCTTTAGTGCAGTTCATTGTCGCCCTCCATAAGACAATGCTAGAGCTTAAATTAAACATGCCGGGCCTTAACGTGCAACTGAAAACTGGACCCTACTGCACAGAGACCATAAAGGGCCCATGAAGCCTTTTTGGCTTTAGAGAGTCTCCAATTTCTAAAAAGGCAGAAAGAGTCGTTAGGTCGGCCCATGCTACTATCATCAAAACGCTACTATGGAAGAGGGACTGTTCTTCTTAAAGAGAGACACATAAGAGCTATGTGAACAGCAAGATCTGTTTGCGAACTAGTTGAGCAAGTCATCGTATTGTTACATGTCACGCAGCATTTGCGACATGACAATTACTGCGGAACACTCCCAGCCCAAGGTCAAAATATGAACACATACCCATTTACATCTTAAAACCGTACAACAGAAATATATTAAACTTAAATACGTGATTAGAGACTAGACTCCCATGGCATTCAAACCAAATGTATGGCTTAGATATGAATTTATTTATTTTTTTGGAGTTTTATAGCATCAGGGATTGTGAAATTTGATGAATACCGCACTTAAAAACACACTTTACAACCCCGGCAGCTCGTAACGCGACTCACGTGAAGAATTAGTCATCGTGGATCAGGGTATATGTTAACACGAAAATGTCTGCAGCGGCACACATATACACAAAGTATTTAAGTGTACAGTTCAAACGCCATGTACACACCAACAAAAAAAAAAAATATACATTTAGCCCTGGATGCAGATCTGCAATTGTGTCAAATATCTAAATTATTTATTATAGATAGATTATAGAACAAATTGTATTTTGTATTTTTTAGAGCACAATGAGTGGTAAACATAAATAAAAATAAATACTACAGTTTCTCACAATCCATGGATGGTGCAGCTGCCCTGAACCCCCAAGAGCAACTTTAAATATGTTAAAAAAAAAAAATTTATAATAATAATTTCAAGGAATTCACCATGCTAATATATGTATATATGCACATTTATATAACAGTAAAATATTTCATTGTAGGATTAACCTTTCAGACCAGCTTGGCTTAATGACGTTAATTGATAGGGGAAAGGCATGCTAGTTTTTTTTCTTCATTGAAAGGGTGGTAGATAGGTGGAACAGCAGCTCTGCTGAGGTGATAGAGGTTAATATAACAAGGAAATGTAAGTGTGTGCCGGATAGGGATAAGGCTATGCTGAATCTAAGGTGAGGCAACGGTAGAGTAGATGGTAGAATGTTTCTATGTATTAATAATAGGGTTCTTTCGTATTATAGAAGCTGAAGATAAAGTTATAATCCCACCACATAGTTACTGACCCCTTTAAAATCCACAGTACGACCAAAAAACTATCTCCCCCCTCAACCAGTTATTTCTGTGCTTTATGTTCCACCATCTCGCAGCGATTTTCTGGAGCAATAACCATAAAACATGAAGGATCCAGGAGGAAAATGATCGTCTATCAGCCTCCAGGAGAGAGGAATTGCACAATTAGCTAAACAAGCTGAATAGTCTATGCAAAAGATCAAAATATCAGGAGTTCTCAAAAGATAGGGGACGCAGTAAGTATTCCGTATGATGCAGAGGTTACTCATATTTTATACAGTCTGCATGTTACTGGATACTTATAGGAGCAAATTCTGTTCCAAATGCAAAATCTGCCTGGAGAAGAGACCTGGTCGTGAAAGCTTGCAATCCATTAGGCTTCAGTTCCTCCCAAAAGGTATTATCTTTACTAAATCTTTCTACGGCTTACACGGTACGGTCTAAACCCATACTATGGGGCAATTCCAGAAACATTAAACTTCACTCTCTGCTGAGTTTTAGAGATCGAGGAGCTACTGTGCAGATATTGGTCAGAGGGAGAAAACAGACATGGCAGCTATTTTCTGGAGGACGTTTTTATTGCATCCAGAAAAACTTTTTGCCCAACCCGGGTAAATACGTGATCACGGATGTGCTTTAAGGAAACCGGATAGCGATGTAATTGCAGCGGACACCACGCCTTGTCCAGCACTAATCCAGAAGCTCCACTTCTGAACGGTTACACAGAACGCAATACGCTTTCACTAGATTGTAAGCTTGTGAGCCTAATGTATCGGTTTGTCTTAGTCTGTCAATTCTCGTCTTGTCAGACCCCTTGAATATATGTATTGTAAGAAGTGCTGCGGAAATTGTTGGTGATATATAAATAAAAGATAATAATAATAACAACAACAACAACAGAGCCTTTGAGATACTGACTCTTCCATTCAAAACACAGGATGGCTGCCTTAAAACCTTTGAGTTCTCTGGTCCCAACAGAGTTTCGTCCATGATTTTATAAGCTTTAAGGCCAGCTACGACGTTTGGAAACATTATCAGAACAATAATATGTAATAAGTGAGAGAGCCTTAGACATACCAGGACTTGGGTACAGGTTGGAAATACATTGGTAATACAGAACACTGCAGTCCCAAGTGATTTGTTGCATTGCTTGCGCTGTTAATCTTTTGGGTGCCTGGAGAAATGAACAAGCTAATCAAAGGGTTAATCAAAGTCAGGGGTCTTTTGTGACAGTGGCACCGACCCATCGGGTATATATTGGTGGTCATCCTTTTGCTTTAGCGGGACAAAGTAAGAATCATATTGTTTTGAGAGGACAGTCAATTCCTCAAACAGGTGGATCGCACATGACCATTTACTAAAATGTTGAGATATTTTGACATATTACGGATCTCCGCTTACACAACATAACCTTTGTACACAACTCATCCTTTTCCCCAATAACAGAGGACCGTCTGTCCTCAGACCCTAATTTCCCAGGTGTTTACAGCAAGCCTCGCAACAAGCCATGCACGAGCATCTATCAACTCGGAGACGTGTCCCACTGAGGAGCAACACCGCTTCATCTGAGCCACTAATATCGCCCTAGGGAAAAGACTACAAAAACTAGGACGTTAATGTGAAACACCGCGTGCGGCAGCTTCAGAAATCAAATCTGCTACAGCGAGGATTCCATTCGGAAAAAACGAAAACGAAACAAAAAGGTTTTATTTAACATGTAGACGTTAAAAAAACAAAAAACAAAAAAAAACTGTGCTGGCCATAACCAACGAGAATAGCTTGAGGCAGCAACCAGGCAGAGTTATTAAACGTGCTATAAACATCCAAAATTATATATTTTAAAGCAATCTAAATGAATAGCGTTTACAGATCAAAAGAATCTATTAGAAACCCTCATTGGGGGGGCTAAACCTGGTAATATACTGTTCTCTGCAGGTTTCCGCCCCATTAAGTTACCCATCATCTATTGACTGGTTTTGTCGGTCTTTTTAAGGAAGATGTGATGAGAAGGAAGAGAGCAGCAAGTCGATTAGGAGTAGCCATATCACACCGAGCCATAGTACCATTCTAGAAGCTCCTATCATCGTCATCCTGCTACAGATACTTTTCCTAATATTAGGTAGACTCTGTTCTGTTCCATAAGCTCAACGGTTCCTGGGCCAGTACCCTGCTCTATAAAATGTAGCTAAATTGGAATAATGAGTCCTTTGAAGTCCCCTTAGCATGAACATCATGAATAAAGTACCCAATTAAACGTTAACCTGCAGCGCTCGCTGTTCGGTATGTTTGAACGTTATAGCGTACAATCAAGTCTAATAGATTTGTTTAAACAAAAACAGGCTAAGAAAACAAATCGAACAAATTAAACACACAGAACGATTTTGCATGGCCTCCAGGTGACCCGAGAACTTGTGTTTGAATTAAAGCGCACATTCAAGCATAGACTTGCTGAAACGAGACGGCTCGTGCTATGAGATGAAGAGATTCTCATCAGCAGAGTAATCCAGGGGAGAGCAGGGATTGGAGGGGGTGGAAAGACTTGGGGTGTTTTGTGACTTTAACACCATAGCCCATCATCCTCAACTAAGACGGCATTGGAGTAGACAAACAAGGTGACATGAAGACGTCTTCTCCTACTCTATCATTGGTCGTAACTTTAACCTCTTAAGTGCCAGACAGGTGGGCAGGTTCCCAACAAAAAAAGATCAGTGATTTTAATAGTCTGTCTAGCAACGCCACAAAATCCCACACTGTGCGGCAGAGATGTCTGTGCGCCACAAAACCACAATCACTCCTAATTCTTGCCCGGAATGTTTTTTTATTAGCAATCATTAAAACTAGGGTATAAAGTTAATTATATACTGCAGTCATTTATAGGGCATCAATCATACTTTTAATGGAATTGTGCAGGTCTAGCATATTTAACAGACACGTCCCCCATAAAATGATTGGGCATTTACAACATGTTAATACATTAGTCAGTATTTATACACATACCATCTTTAAAGGAGCCTGCTTGTCTCTGCCTTGTTTTTCTTCCGAAAGTTTTCTGTAACGTAATAAAAACAGATACAAATCAATTGCAAACTCTCAATAATATAGTTCGGTTATTGGCAAATTAATATTTAAATTAAATTACTCCTCCTTGGGCTGGTAAATAAACCTTCCAAGACTTTGCAGTCTACCTTAATTCTCAACCAGCACCAGACAATGCTCTCCTTATGACACAAACAGAGACGTTGGTTTTTCACGGGAGGAACTAACTAGAAAGCAGATCTGCGGGTACGACCTGTACTTGTGTATACGGCCTGGGGAAAGCAGGGGGAATCTGGTCTCCCTGATCGGCCAATGCACTCTCATTGTCTCTCACAGCCCCCTAGCCACTTCTGGACTTCTGTGACTTGATGTTTCTTGTATGCACCTTCATTGTTAATCGTGTCTTAGAAACCAGAACATACCTTGGATCTACCAGGACTCCGAGGAGGAGGAGCGGATGGATCTTCTAACACTGGCTTTAGGGTGGACATAGTCCTTTGAGGCTCATCTTCTTCAGATCTAAATCCTTTCATTGCAGCCCTGTAAGATTGGTTTCTTAAATTTCTTTTTAAGCTTCCACCATAATCAAGGTCATCATCTGGAAACATATCTGGCGCAGACATCCTTTTTGGATCATTGCGGGCTGCTTCTTTATTGAATGGTGTTGCCGCAAAACTGTGGTGTCTAGGGACCTTGGACTTTGTGGCTATAGCCAAGTTCTTTGGAATCACTTGTTGGGTTCCAAGCTTCAGTGCGGCTAAGCTCTCCGTGCTTAGTATAACCCTGTGAGCCTCTACGGGTGATGGCGAGGGGGACCGCTCTGGCACGTAGGAACCATTATCGATAGCTTCCAAAGTTCTCCGTTGTAAGGAATTTGAGCTCGGTCTCATTTCCGAAGTTTTCGTCTTCTCAAACAGCAGATACGATTTTTCACCTACTCCAGGGTCTGAATATCTGTTCGACATTATCCTGAGAACAAAATATATTATATTACTTAATCATAAAGTATAATGACACTTGCTAGCAGCATGCCAGTAATTATAATTACAGTAATTTGAACGTAAAGTTAGTGGTCAATGGGATTTTACCTCAATGGACAGTTTAAAACGGTAAAATTAATCTCATTAAATTCGATTTTAAACTGATTTACTAAACACTTTAGAGAATAATGCCCATTTTGCCTTGTTATATTGGTAAGGAGACCAGGACATTTAGGTGTCTGTTAATAAATACCTTGGATAATAATAACAATAATAAATATATATTTATTTTTTGCACAAAACTTACAAGTGAATTTAAGATGAATGGGGTGCACCTCTGTTTGACGTAGAGGTCAAGATATTAGGACGCTGGGTGGGACTTTGACGGGACGGCTCCGTTAACAAGATTAAAATTAAAATGTAGCCGACGCACAGTAGCATTGTACACTTCAGACACTTTAAACAGGTTTTATATTATGATAAACTATTTACTCAATGGCTGTAGAGCGAAGAAAAAAAAAATCAGGATAAGAAAGCCTCTTAAAATGAGTGTGCTTGTTTAATGGCACTTACTTGTCAATCATTAACGATCATTCAGGTTACTTCCCTGCTTACATTCTGAACAGGAATTTTATAATATCATTATGGCAGGCTTTGCACTTTTTATATGGTGTTTAACAGTACAAAAAACACTACTGATTAGGTTATAAATACGTTGCATGGCCGCCCTTACTAAGCCCCAAATTTCTCTCAAGCCCCCCCCAAAAAAACACTCCTTTTTCCTCCTTAAATATTTGATCAATCTTTTTAGCGTAGGCCTAAACAGAAACAGATGTTGTCAAGCTTCCTGCTTAATAAAATAAAGGACACAATTAAGGAAATAAACGGGGATTGTAGATAGTAAAGCTAAAGTGTGTAGGCCCTCTATACGGATGATTTCGGGGAGCGAACGTAGTTTGACTTCTTCAACCATTTCTCCACCTTTTGGGTCTCATTATCCATGGTGGCCTAGGGCAAGAATATACAATACATGGTACTGATGGCCTACGGGCCTCCTGCGTGTTTCTATGGGTTATTCTGCGACGGGTGCTGGGATACAATGTTACCAAATGCAACCATCTTCCAGAATAATCAAAGTAGCAGAGAAAGAGGTCTCGACAACAACATTACGGTAAAGACCGCTAAACAGAACCCCAACCATAGTTGTAATACCAGTGTCTCTTAAAACAGTTTTCAAATTAAATCTTTCCTAGAACAGAGGGACGTCAGGAGGAAAAAGGGACGTGGAAATTTGCTTCCCAAACAGGACAGATAGGGACAATTTCCAGCTAACTTTTACCATGAACAACAATTAAGCCTCCAAAGGCTTTACAACAGGATATCTGATCATTATGCTGACATTGCCTTCTCCAGATAAGCGTTCATGAATGCACTAAAAGGGCCTGATTAGCTGCCAGGTAATCTGGAATTCCAATAATGACAGATCATATACATTCTATAAAACACTCATGTAACATAATATCATTATTTACATAGCCTCATCAATATGCACGTCGCTTTATATGTATTGCAATTAGTAAGATCTGGTGATACAGACTAATCCACAACATCCAGCACATTGCATTGCGTAATAATTTAAGAAATGTTTTTTTTTTAGTTCAAAATGTTCCATGTTTAAATATAAGATAATTAAAATAATAGACCCGGGCCTGATCTGTCTGCACTTTGTATCGCAGGGTCTTGGTGAAGAGGTAAAGAGAAGCTTATCCTGAAACCGACTTCATGAACGCATTAAAAAACACACACACAAAAGCTCTCAAAAGCAGCTACACCCATTCTGTGCAAACTTATACTTTGCAGGTAAACTCCAGAATGAAAAGCTGTAGATCCAGATCACACAAACAAAGCCAGAGGGAGGCAACGCTGATTGGGAAAATAAAATCTTTAAGGGGAGGATTCGAAAATAATAACTAGTTACCTCTCAACTGCTCCAAGAACCAAGAACACACTAAAAAAGTTCATGTCTCACCTGAACATGTCGATTAATTGAAGATACAATTCAAATAGCATAATGGCGGGTGAGCCGATTGACAGTTTTTATGTAAAATACCTGTTACATTCTGAATTAAAAATTGCTACTGCCCTGAATAATGCATTTATTTATAAGAATCAATGGTTAAAAAAGGTAATTCCAGTCAGTCGGCATCCCTGTCAAAATTGCTCATGGGATGGGACTTTCACCATATAAATAGCCAAATGGGCGTCCAAATCAAGAGCTCCTGGGTTAGAGAGAGATCCGGATTTCAGGGATATACCTAGATTGGTGATAGGAAGTCGTTTACATGTTAATTAGGGAATTCTTAAACTCCGGAAGGATTATGGTCATCTGGGATTGGTCCTGCCATCCCTCACTCAGGTACGTATCACTATACTACCACCTGTCTAAAACTATCGGCCTTATTTATGAACACTACATAAGTTCATGGTCAAAGTCCTTAATCTAGAGCAATTTCCATAGCAACCATCAGAATGTTTTTGGTTTTTTTTGCAAGATATGTCTAAACCCAGAACATTTGGTTACATATTCCATGGTGATCAAAGAGGTATTTCAAGTGATCAACAACCCTTTCATGACCAGGGCTCTGAATGATTACATATTTTAGCTTTATTATCTTGGTAGGAAATTAAACTTACTAGCGCCAACTCTCTAAAGTGCTGCTACGTTAACCATTTAAAAGCCTGTAGGTTCAGCCCAAAGGGTTAATATGTGTTGCCTAACCCAACGGGATACCCTTAAATTTAACCATGCATGGTAATCCTACCATCAGAAAGGACATGACCTTTTTTTAAAAAAAATTTAATTTAATTTTAGTTTAATTCCAGGATTCAAACGATATTAAAATAAAAAATACAGTATATTGGAAATAATACAATATTATATATAGTCATACAAGAGTCTCTGGCTATTGTCCTAAACATTACTTTATACCCATGAATATACTGAAAGCTATAGGAACAGTAATCCTAAACTACAAAGGGTGTTGGGTAACCCTGTCGATAGCCTGAGGGTTAATAGTTAACAGCAAATACCAAGACTTGCATGACATGCATAGAGAAATCCTGCAGGCTCCAGAAAGCACAGGGGGCTCCTCTTCACACCCCTCTAAACACTAATCCAGATAAGGGAGAAATGTGTCACTATGAAACTATTCCAACACTCCAGATAAAAGCAGGATCTCAAACTGGAAATATCTGCTTGCCATTCAAGAAAAAAAAAATAAACCATATATAATAAAAAAAAATGCATTTACAAATGAAACAATTCACTGCATTTTGCAGCCTTTTCCTGCTGTACAGCTCTGCACGTATTATTTACAAACAAAAGTTTCCAAACATTCCATGAGTCATTATCTGAACGTTCCATAAGGAAAAACAAACAGATCACAAACAACAACTAAAGGGCTTAACTTTAGAAACACGGGCACTTACTCTAACTGTAGCCACAATAATCAGTCATTTGCTCAACCACAAAAAAAAAAGTTTTCTTGCTCTTTCTCCTGATCCAAGTTTTTTCTTTAACCCTTTCCCGACTCCTTACCTGTTAGCTTCTGGTTCCCAGATGAGATGAATGTGATGAGCACAAATCCACGGTGATTCAGTATCTGAAATTCATTTTCTACCAGCTGATTTTGAGCAGTCTTGGAGGAGATAATCCCAGTAGGTCTCAGTAAGAAGTGTCCATTCCCCTCCCACACAGTACTTCCTGTCTTTTTCTCTGAAGCTTGTGTCCCTGGCACAGCCTTCTTTTAGTGACATCACTCAGGTGTGTGTGTTGGACAAAGCTACAGGGCTCAGCTTCCCAGAAGGGGAGGGATGCAAACTGGATTTGTCCTGTTTCTTCTTGGGCTTTTAGGTTTTTATCTCTCTGGTTTAACCTGTCCTTTTGCTGAATCAGTGTATACCTGCCTATGCATGTATACTGTATTTATATGTATTGTATGTATAATAGAATTGTTGAAATGCAGGGCAGGGTGTTGTGAAACAGTAAAGACCTAGGTGACAAATATCTGTCAATTGAAAGGGACAACTTGCGCATGAACAGTATTTTTGTATATTTCCCTTTCCATTTACAATGCTGAATTAAACTATTTAGTAACTAAACATTATTCCTAGTATTGTCAAACGCCCATTTTTTGTGAAATCTTTAATGGGACAGTCTGGTCATTCTGCCCACTTTAATGCGTATGGCAGTGTCCCATTGACAATGCATGGAGGGATTTATTGGGTATGTATTATTTCCCCGTACCCCAGGTCCTATGATTGCAGTAGATATCTTCGACCAAACCGCCGGTCAGCATCAGTGCAGATCCCTGCAAGAGTTCCAGGGGCTCTAATTAGACCCCTTGCATGTATGCGCAGAAAGCGATCCTATTGATTTCAGTTACTGCCACTGATTGGCTTCTCAGCAGCCAAAAGTGGACAGAAAACCGGACCGCAGAGGGGAGGCACACCGCACCTGAAATTACAGCTTGTCCTAAAAGTAAGTCCATAAGAAGATATATCTTAACCATAATTAATCCGTGCTTAGGTTTTGGTAATAGATGGACCTCCTCCAGCTATCCAACCCAAGACAAAATAGTAGATATAGTGAGATAGTTACTATGTTACTCTGTGAGTGCTGGCCCACTGACAATGTCTAGATCAGGGGTGTCCAACCTGCGGCCCTCCAGCTGCTGCAGGACTACATTGCCCATAAAACTTTTTCAGCTAAGAGGCTGGCTGAGGAGTATGGGAGATGTAGTCCTGCAGCAGCTGGGGGCCGCAGGTTGGACACCCTGGGTCTAGATGATAATTGTCTAACCATCTCCGAAAGGAATGGTTTTAATAATTTGTGACGAATATAAGCTATGCTTCCCCTTCATGAGCAGGGCTATCCCTTCAGTATCTTTTAAGTTTATTCTGCTGCTTTTCTTATGTAATTAATTGAGTCGTACCTTATTTAGCTACGAGAGTAGAGTGATGTGATCACATGGTTGCCATTATGACTAAATAAATACAGCTCCAAAGGGAGGTGGCGGTGATGAGATTTCATGTTCAGTTTGTAAGAAAGACTGGGAATTTATTAGAGATGCATTGAAATTCAGTGTGTGTGTTGGGGGGGGGTAAAGATACTGTAGAAAATTAGAGAGCCGTGAATTACACGTATGTTTCACGCTTTGAGCGCAGTGCGGGAATTCTACAGACTGCTGGGAGGTACCCGCAGCATGTAGCGTCTTTATAGCTTTATATTTATAGTTTTCAGTTGCCGAGGTGGTAACTCTTAAGAGAACATTATGGAGGGTAAAAAATGTAAAAAGTCCTTCTCCAGAGACCAAAAAGGACCTCCCACGTGTAGCCAGAGGAGCAGCGCAGCTTAGCGGAACAGGCCTTGACAGAGCTAGGAGGAGGGCTCTAGGGTGTTAATGGTTGGGGATTGGTGTCAGTTTTTAGTAGGTGGGGTTTGGTGAGAGGTATAAATGGGCGGACATTTTAGATTCTGTCACATTTAATTTGAGCCACTTACCTGTTTTTGTACCACCCTCCCTCCCTGATTTTCGTTTTTTCTTTTGGCTTCGCTTGGTCACAGCAGCGGGGCTGGATTGGTTAGGTGGGGGGGTAGAATGGGGATGTTTCGGTTGGTTATGGTTGTCTGGTTGGTATGGTTGGTTCGTTTGGTAGGTTTCAAGCTGGTCTGTGGCTCAGAACCTGGGGGTGGTAGGGGTATCTCGGTATGCCCCTACTGTTGGTTTGGTATGTTAGTGGCACCTCACAGGTATGGTGAGGTTTATGTGTTATAGTTTACTTGGGGGTCATTGTCTATGTGTTGACACGTGTAATATTTGCCTAATGCATTCAAGAGGGCAATTACAATAAGAGCAAACTGTGAAAAATGCAATACATAACACATTTTTTTTTACCCATTATCATTTATTATCTAATCATTTTGGTTTGGGGAAAGGATAAAGAGAATCAATTAAAATATTATAATGGGGACCATTGTAGGTCTGTAATGATCAAATAGTAAAAGAAGGTCTGTGAAAATAGTGTGTATCTGATAAGATAATTTCCAAATTATTGGCTGGTTTTGTTCTAGAAATTTCTCTTTGTTTCCATTGGATGCAGTGTGTTGGTATGGAGGATTCGTGTCGGTCCTCTTGCTCTATGACATCAGAGATGATGTATAAAACTTGGCAGTGTGTAGCAGGTACGTTTCTACCAGTTGGACAGCTGCCTTTTGTAGTGTGTTGTTGACTGACTTCATTGAGTGATGGAGGAAGAACCTGATCTGTTTAATCAGATAAATATAGGAGAGATTGGTGCAGAATGGGAGCAGGAGATGGAACCAACGGGGAATGCGAGTAGCATGAGAGAGAATAAAGAGATGGAGATATTAAATGAGGATTTCTTCATAAATCTTTATTATAGAAACGTCATCCTCTACGGCTTGGAAGAGAAGGAGCCTCCTTATGATCCCGGCTATGAGGACGATGACGTGCACATGATGACAGTATCTGAAATAAGTCTTGAAATGGGTGCAGAATATCTTCCCGGTCAAGACATGGAGCCTCCTCGTGCGCTTACCTACCGTCCGTACGAGGATGTGCACATGGAAACACTGTCAGAAATGAGTTCCCAGCTCAGTTACCATCAATACGAGGACAATGTGTACATGAGAACCGTCTCCGAGATCAGCTCAGAAATTCCCTGCGATTTTTTATGAATAATTCAACTCCAAAAACAATAAAAAAAATTAAGAATAAAGAAGTAAATGGGGATTCAGCTCACCCGGGCTCTGCCCAAGTTTAAAGCTCTGTTTTAAGATCAAACATACATGTGCGGGAACAATATCTCCTAAAGTCAACTATTCTCACCGGCCTCCAGCTCAGGAATTCCAGCCAGCATTCCAAGCTAATGTTACTATTAATAGTCATCATTAACGTAAAATGAAAAAAATATCCCTTTTAACTGTGAAATTAAGTATCGTTTTTTTGCTGAATAAGAGAACTAAAAATGTCTGCTATGATAGAAAATACTTTTGCATTTAGTATATTTGAAATGAGGAGAAATGTTAGAACAAGAGGGCATATCCTGAAACTAGAAGTTTAGATGTAACTTAAGGAGTTTTATTTTACTGAAAGGGTGGTTGGTAAACAGCCTCTCAGTTTGCTTCAGACCAAACCAGTAAATTGGAATGGATCTTGCTTGCCTCTCTAGACTCTAGACGGCAAGATGACATTTTATCGAAGCGACTCATTAAGGACATCAATACCACACAATAATAAATGTGATAATCCATTTCATTGATAAAGATGAGATTAATGCCTTTATTTCAATTTCGATTTAGGGCAAAGACTAGCTTGTTAATGCATTGCAAACCTCTCTGACAACCAAAGGGTTACAATGACATGAAACAATTTACCTATGTAAGACTTAACCAATGTATTCACTTCACACAGGACAAGCCTGCCCTCTGCTGGTGGATGCTAGGTAATACTATTTCTGTTAGCTTTAGAATGAGTCTTACTCAATGCTTTTCATTAATAGGACACATGCTCCATCTAGTGGTTATATGTAGAAATGCAAGCTGGAAGAAAATACTTTCACTGTTTGCCTCATTTTATGCCCTGGTTGATATCCTGGAAACTTAGGACACACATGCATACTTGCCAGATCAGGTCTTAGAACTACATGAAATCAGAAAGTTACTTTGTCTGAATTATACTTATCTAAGATTACACTTCCTTGTGGATTTCCTAGTGGGGCTATGTGCAGATTGTTTGGGTGGTGTTGTTATGGAATTGGGGCATCGCTGGGTTCTCTACCCACTGGTCACACCGTCTCAGCCCCATTCCCAGAATCAGGAGTGCTTCTAGGTACCAAAAGCATATGAGGCTAAAACAAATACTAATTTGTGGCTTCCCTTTTTAGATCAAAGCAGTGCAACTTGTATCATGTGCAGCTGGCAGGAGTACTCAGCAGTCACTCTGCTCACGCTAGCGCCATACATAGAAGACAGGGCCCTGAAGGAGGAATCAACAGGCAGCTACAGAAACTCACAGGTGGAGTATACTTGGTCCTCAGATTCTCTTTAGCCCCTTTCGCCCATGCCTAGCGAACCCCCTGCTCAGTATGCGCACCAACTAGTTAGCCCGCTGTAAATACAAAGCCTCTCAGCAGAAATGGTAGATGCTAATGACCAAATTTCAACATGCATGGGATGAACATAGCGCTATCCTCAATATAAGAGAAGACCAAGGACTGGTTAAGGTCTGAGTCTTTACATCACGGGCAGACTAGACTAGATGGGCAGAATGGCTCTTATCTTCCGCCAAGTTCTTTGTTTATGACGGGCCATTTACTTAATTGCATCCAAAATCTAGGCAAAGGCCAGTACGTTTAAACACTTTTTACTAGTCAGTCACCTACATTCATCAACCTCGAGAAAAGATGTGTGTGATGTGTATTCACCGCTAGCCCAGGAGGTGAAATAACATTTACTATATAATATTTACTATACATTTTCTCAGAAACTAGAAATTACTGGTAGAATAATAAATAATTCATCATTTTAAATCAGAAATTGTGATTGAAATAAAAAAATAAATAAACTATGAGAGTAGTTTCTATGAAAATAGTATTTCTAGGTTGCAAACAGGAAAGGTTACTATAAAAATATTTAAAAAATCCACAATTTGATGGAAACGTATCGTGATTACACGTAAAAAAGGCAGTATTTAGCATTACTTTTTTTTCGTTACCAATTAAGTTGTTATTATTGGGTATATTTTATGGGAGAAACCTGATTAGGGGACCACTTCATTTCGATTTAAATTCTATGAACTGCCATGTTTCTCTCCCTTTAACAGTGATATCATTGAAAAACTGACATGCGATCCCAGGAGTAGAATGACTTCAGGTGACCCTTGACTTACCAAATATAATGTTACACTTTTTTGGCATATTTAACGCTATAAAAATTAATAACAGTGCCAGAAAGCTGACAAAAATGTGGAATGTTGAAATGACATGAAGGATTGTCCCGAAGCCTCCTATTTTAAGAAAGGACCATTTCATTTCTCTGCCCGTTAAACCTCTTCCAGGGTAAATATCTTCTCATAAGGTTACTATTTCTTCAGCTGTGTCAAACGCGGCTTATTTTGGAGAGATTTGCCTTATGCCAGTGGGTCAGCATATTTAATAAAAGAAAAAAACTTAAAAAAATGAAGCGCATTTAATTGCCTCAATAGAATTCGACCGGTGTCTCCAGGTACCAGTGTTTTTGGATGTTGAATGAAAAAAAATAAATTCTCAAAATAAAAATATAAATCTACTCCTTTAATGAATTGTACCCGGCTCTTTCTTTTTGTTTGTTGTATCAGAACACGTTGACAATTTAACATTTTGACAGCAAATTCTACCTCCTGGAAGAACTTTATTCTTTTGTTACCCTAACAGTACCCCACAAGGATACCAATATACAAACAATTGGGGTGCAAAAACATGAAAAGAAAGAAAAGAAAAAAAAAGAGTGTTACTTGGTTTGCCAGGGACATCGAGAAGTACCATTTATCTTTTATATCTGACACGTGTTTGGGGGTCTTGTTATCTTTTTCACAGTAAGGAAAATGAATGTAATGCGCCTGTATCTCAGTTGATAGTGGTGAAGAAGAGAATTTTTGTTGAAATTCTTTTTCTGGCTGTACGCTCTCTTGGTAGAAGTATCTGCCCTCACCGTAACTCACCTCTAATGACTCAAAACCCTCTTTCTTTTTCTTTAAAAGGCTTCGCGCCTTCTGGGATCGACATTCCCCCTTCAAGCTGCTTGTATGTAGACTGTGAACGTGCTCGTACATTAATACATGCTGAGCAGATCATCTCATACGTGTCCGTGTTCCAGAATAAACAAACTCCATTTAACTAGTCTTTCTTTGGGAATTAATTCCCTTTTATACACTGTGTTGCCCTTTATTTGTACTTTTTTCACATATCTGTAGGATGTGTGTAGTACCAAAATTGTATCCAGAAAAAATGTAATGTAATTGCCCCCTACCTGTCTGTGTCACCTGCGCAGTACAGAAAAGAAAAGTGTCGGAGGGCAGCTAAATAAAAGAGAAATTATAATATTTTGGCTAACCACAAGTCATATGGGGTACTCTGTTTTTAATATAGAACATATGTAAATTATTATATGTGTATGTAATATAAAATACAATGGTGTCGGCTCCAGGCTGTGTGACCCAGAGAATTTAGGGCCAAAAAACCTGAGAGCTCCCAGAGATGGAAATTACCAAAAATTTGTATGAAGTGTTTCGAATAGCCCTCTAATGCCATAGAATGAAAGGATAAATATAAAAGATTTAAAAAAAGTACATTTCCTAAAAATAAAAACACATTATAGATTGTTTTGGGAGCTTAATTGAATTACAGTTCCTCTCTCAGGCCCTGAAAGCAGACCTGGGCTGACCATCTGGCACACCAGGCAAATACCTGGTCACCGACTAGATAGGCAGCCGTCGGGCGTACTTACCTCATCAGATGGCCGCTGGCCTTAAAGTGCCAGGGCCGCCACATCATTGCCCCTGCCCAAAAGCTTACGTGACTTTATATTTCATCTGGGTTGGCCCAATAAAAGGTATCAATGTCAACTAAAGACACCATGTTCCTCCCCCCAAAATAAAACACAGTTACGCAGGGAACTAGAAAAGCACACAGGTTTATTGCATATCAATCTCATGTATAAATTCATTGTAGCATTGGAAAGATTACATTTGGTATACATTTCTATTCTACAGGATTAAACTCAAAATCAGCTTTCTTATTCATTATTTTAAGGAATTTCTCTACTCAAGTACATTTTGTCTTTTTATCACAAGCATCAAAAAGAAATTTGCCCTCCCCACAAAAAAAAATCGCTTTTTTGTAATTTTTTTTCTTACACTCAATATCCTTTATTTTCTTTATATTTTCTCACATAAGCGATTTTATTTTTTTTATTTTTTTCCATATTAACAACTGCCGTATCTATATCAACGGCAGCTGAAGCCTCAAGTCCCGGACAAAGAACCTAATCACATATACAGTAAGTGCATCTACAGAATTTTTTACTTTTTTTTTATTCAGTTTTTTTTTGTTGTTTTTTCCTCTTTTAAAAAATTCACAAACAGACACAATGACGGCTAGACCACCAGTCATGCACATTTTCGCCTATAAACAAAACGTAAGCAATATACAATCTGGAGGGGAATTAAAAAAAAAAAAAACGAGCACAGCACTTGTTCCAAAAACATTTTTTTCTTTTTTTTTCGAAACATCAAAATTAAAACCAGACATTTACAACTTTTTTTTTTTTAATGATTTTTCAGTAATATACAATTCATTTTAGGGGTGGGGGATATACAAGAAAAATAATATTTTGGAGAGTCTTTAATCCATTAAGTTTTAACTCAAAGCTCACAACAAATATGTTTTTGTACCCCTTATATCTTAAGAGGTGTCGAAAGTTTTTAAGACCCCCCGTGATTAAACTTCAATGACAATCACCTATTACCATAAATAACATTTAAAAAAATGTAGCTTCTTACAGATTTTAGTGCCTGTAACATTTTTGTTGGAACGTGTATTTGTAAAAATCATGACTACAAACAATAAGTTGCTTTTTTAAAGCTGAGGATTAAAACCTTTTGGTCCAATCCTGTATCGTCCAAAATCATCACCAGCACCCGTTATCTAAATTTTGGCATACCCATCACTACCGCCTTATACGAATCACAATCTTTATTTGTACTTTTTTTACCATTTGGTTTACTGGCTTTATATTGACGTCGCTCTTAGTATATGGTGGTTCCTAGGTTGATCCATCCGTGGGCAATACCGACGTGCCATCGATATCCACTGACCACACATGGGCCATAAATATTTAAAACTCTATTTAAAAAAAGGCTAACGACACTACGTATTTTATTACGACTTCACTAAAATGTATTGCTGGATGGGTGAAAAAAATGGCGGGATTTAACGATTTATGAAAATAAGCTGCTCCTTCGGTTCACATTATGGATATGGCAAATGTTACAATTTCATAGTCACTGCAAATATAACGTTTCTATTCATGATAGTAAGGAACGCCTCAGATTCTAGCATCCATTTGCAGCATCCGCTGTGCATTGGAATTACGTGAATATAGCCTAGCAGTCCATCACGCCAAAATATTGTATTATTCTATATATATATATATATATACACTTAATGATATATTTCATCTAAATTATGGTTAATTCCTACCCGGTTCTTATGCATTTTGTTGTTCAGTGCACAGCTTAAAATACCATTCCTTAGGTTTGCATATAAGTGCAAATTATTGAACAAAATGGACTCAAATACATCAAAGGTGAGGTGATTTACAAGAGTTTAAGTATTTTAAGTGCAGTAGTCCTTTATGCCTATTGGAATTCATACATTTGTGTTTTAATGCATGTTAAAAAATACTATTTTACCCGACCCTTTCAAAACCAACATGATATTGATCAGTAGAGCATGTAAGGACGCCTATCTGTGGCGTTCGCATTTTAGTCACAACATTTGGCGGGCTTTTAATTTAACGTTTCTATTTCCTGTCATGAGAATTTGGGCACGGCGGGCTCTCATTTGAACCTACTTTCATGCATCAGTTATAAAATGGTAGAAAGGTTTAAAAAGCTGTTAACTGAGCAGTTATTAAGGAAAGGGGAAGTGCATTGCATGCTGGGATACATCACGGCCTCCACAATGGATACAGGAAATGCTAAGACATTTAATGGCGCCGAATGTTAATATAACACGATGGGAGCTTTTTTATGTTCTGGTGATTAGCGTTAAAATTTCTTTTTTCTTAACAAAGACGATGTCAGTCATTTTGCGAAAATATCTGTAGAAGTTGGACGAATTGTGCGAAGTTATTAGGAAATTATTAATACCTGATTCTTAACATTTTAATAAATGAAATTTATCAGTCTTAGAGTGACGTGTATGAAGAAAAGGAATACATTTCGCAAATTAACCTGCGAGGAGCCTGTATGAAAATAAGAAAATGCTAATAAATTAATTGGGACAGACTACACAGGATTGGTGTTTTAATAAGAAAGATGGACGCCATTAGCAATGAGCAGCGCCAAAGGAATTCATTTGTTTCTGAGACGTTAATTGCTTATGACTGTATAATCGTGACAGCATAGGTCTTCTGTTTTGCGGCCTAGTAACGTAAAAATGGGATGACTGTTTAAATATAATGCAACAGGGATGCTTGAGTCATAGTTTAATAATAAAAAAAAAACTAGTAGATTAAATTAAACCTAAATTTATCCAAGGAACTGAGTAAGAAGAATAATGTCCATCTCCAGGACCATCTCAAATCCTGGCGTTATCAGAAGGTGGCGCCATTTAAATTCATGCGCGGTTTTCAAGTAGGGGGGGCTTTTAAGGCTGTTTTCAAGTAGGGGGGCTACTATAATGACTTCAAAAGCCTATCAACCGTTGCTATAAACGAGGTGGCCATATTGATATAACAATTATGGAAAAACAAAAGCCTCGGCTTCTGAACACTCGTAAGGAATTCTTCTAGAGAATATTTTCTTTTTTTTTTAAAGGTAAAGTTCTCTAATCTGAAGATCAAAACGTATATATATATATATTTTTTTATTTCATCTGATTTAACCATATGGGACCTGTTTTATTAGCTATGCTTTGCTTTTTTGGAAGCTGCCATTTGAAGAAACAGTAGAGGGGTGTTGCCCACTTCTTAATTTCCTTTCTGTAGTTCCCATTCTAAAGGGAATTAGTTGGAAGAAAGTCATTATTTGATGGTTTTCTGTTGGGCTCGGATCCAAGTTACACACAGACCCAGACTGGAGGCCTCAAACTTTTAATGCACTCGCCGAGCACTTCTTTTTTAAACTCACAAAATGAATTTATTTGTGAGTTGGGTTACTTTTAGGATTTTTGTTTGAAATGTAACTTTCTTTTTTGTTTTTATGGTTCTAGCTGTGAGATTAGGAAAATACATTTACCTTCCTGAATCAGGATTCGTGAGGTATTAGGTTAAAAAAAAAAAAGAAAAACATAAAAAAAAAAGTAGCAACACATTTTGCTTGGAAAATAATGCCCAAAAAAATCTATTGAAATTCCTCTAAAAAAAATATGATTTTGGGGTATGGAAAGTGATCGTTGTTTTGTAACTCCTGGTAAACATTTAGTTATTTCAGTTAAAATTAAAATGGACTAAAAATTGATTTTTAAGGGGAAGAATGGGTGGAATATACTGTAAGTGAAATTGTTTTAAATAGCCTGCAGATTGATGTGTGATTAGGAAAACTATAAAGAATGCTGGAGTGAGTTGTAGCCAAATTCAGTTTACTGAATACCTGAGTTATTTTCTTTTTAATCAGATTACAATTAACTCTTGGCAATCTGGGGTTTAGCACGGGCCCGGACTGGTCATCTGGCACACCGGGCAAATGCTATGGGTGCCCGATGCTGCTGGATATGGCCGACCGTGGGCATAAAAATGTAGCCGGCGGCCAGGTGTATCCGTCTGTCGGCTGCACCTACTTCATCAGGCTGCCGTTGGCCTTAAAGTGCCAGGTGAGCTCCAGTCCGACCTGGTTTAGCATACAGACCCTCCGTCTTCTGATATGAATTGTGAAGCTACTGATCAATAAACACACCTGTACACCACTAGTTTTTCCACCCCCCACATATTTACATATTTTTAACAAATTTCAACCAGGTGTCTAGTGCTTTTAATACAGTACTTACAGAGTGCTTTCAATTCTCGGGTATGCTTATAAACGAAACATCTCTATAATATATGGCACCTGCTGTGTGCGGAATCGGCTGTTTCAAATAGCAACGTTACTGTGAACCATATACAAAAAAAATTAGACTTGATTTGTCTATTTTTTTTTCCAAACAATAACAACAAATAAATACAATATTTTAAACATAATTAGAAAAAAAAAAAATAAAATTAACAAGCACATGATTGTCTGGAAAACTGCAGCAAATAAACAGTTAAGGAAGTCTTTAAAACCGAAGATCATCACAGATTTATACAGCGCTCTGATGAAAACTGTGTTATTATGATGCTCAAAAGGGTCACGACCCAAATAACACCCAATTATTATTTTTTTACATTTTTTTTTTTTTTGAGTTTGGCACATGAAAAAAAATCCTAACACCGTTCAGAAACTATACAACAAACAACTGCGTTACTTTGTTTTGGTCCTTCACTAGTTTTTTGTTTTTTTTTTCTTTAAAATAACATTAATTCTTCACAATAATGATTCCTAATGCAAAAATACTGTTATCGGAAAAAAAAAAATTATAATGGTACAAACGACTGGGAAAGTACAGCATATATACATAAAAGGTACTTTTCATTTATTTATTTAAAATGAATTTTAGACTTAAATATTGGCCCCACTGAATAAAGTACAGAGCTAGAGATATGCACACGTTTTTTTTTTTTTTTTTTGCATGCCCTACTGACACTGAAACACTTTAAGATTGAAAAATGGTAACCTTTTTGAAGAGGAAAAAAAGTAAAACCTTAAGGAATGCTTTTTTAGTAACATTTCTGAGAAAAAAAAATCAAAATAAATGGATGCAAAAAAAGCAGCTCGACGTAAATCCTGGTGAAAATGAGTTGAAAAATCATTGGAATTGAATGTCCCTATTTTTGGTAAATATGCCTTTGGGGGTAAAACATTTTACAGAAATAAGAGTTTTTTTCTGTAATAATGTACTGTTTTATGTACTCAATATGGCTTTATATGTAATGTCAGGAATACACAGTCTGTCTAATGCAGAATTTATTTTCAATTCAAATTGCGTTCTAGACAGAAACAGAATGACCGTAAACATAAATGTTCGAGGGTCTGTAGATGTTCTACCTGGTTCAATAGTTCTTGAAAAGCGGGTATATGGTGGCTTCAACCACCGGAAAAAATGTATACGCGCCAGATGCCCCGGGAATCAGCTACAATTCCCTTAGCTTCCGGGCCTAACTCCGGGAGCGCCAATGTATGCTTATGTGAAACATACCTAACTGCTGTTAAAATTAACTCATTCAAAGTTCTGACTTTACCTATTCTATCTCATTTCTATTATTAGGAAGGCGGAAAATCATATAAAATCAAATGATACATAAATCACTGGTAATGGAATCAAGCCCCAAAAAGGGTTTTTGTACAGCACCACAAACATTTTCACCCACAACTTAATTAATGGAATTGGAATTTTGAAAAAAAGTCAGTAATTCCAGAATACTAGTGGTTTTAAACACATTTTGAAATTGAAAATCAAATATTTTACTTTTTTAGTTATTTCTACTAACACAATTAATAGAAGCTTACGATGTCCAGAATCTGTGTCTTTTTCTTAAAACTTGGACCTCTGTAAAGTTTTTTTTTTTTTTTTTCTCTCTTGAAAGAATCAGCAGTGAATGGATAAGATAGATAACGGGAAACTTGCAGTAGATAAACAAGTATTGTCTCCAAGATCAAGTCGATCCCCTGATGCCATCAAAATCGTGTTCTGTTTTTTTATTCCGTTTTGTTTTTTTTGCTATTGTCTCATAGGATGTCGGGACTGTAACATTTTAAATATTATTTTTTTTTCTGTGCATCCTTTACAAATGGTTCATAGGGTTAAAGGTCCCTGATTCTGAAGTAGCTCCAGCCATGTTCAACCAAGCGTCCAGGGAGTTGTGGGAAGGAGTGTGTAGAGAAGCATTTTCAGAAAGGGATAACATCATTGCATAAGCCTGTAAGGGAGATATAAAAAATGTGAAAAACACATAAAAATATAAAGCCCCTGGCTGAAAAAAAAAAGACTAAAATGTACATATTAAATATTACAAAAAATATTTAAAACAGTTACAAAATAAACTAACTATAACAAACATGATACTCTTCAACAATTAAGTCTAAATATAATAAATAACATTTAAAAAAAAAAAAAAAAAGAAGGCAATTTAAGATAAATTCTCTCATCTCAAGGGATCAGAGAGCTGCAATTGGTACACGAAAATAATCCAATATATTTCACATATTATATAACAATTGTGTTTTGGTCCTTCCCTAATTGCTTATATTAACTTTCGTTCTTCGAAAAAATGAGCTCTAATGCAAAAATATTATTTAGAATTCAGTTAAAAAAATTATCTTAAAATTCATAAAAAATGTTTTTAATATCTTTTTAAATTATTTTGTTCCTTGCACTGGTAAGGAAAGAGTAATCTTTTGAAGATGACTGACTTTGACTCCAAAAGTCTCCATTTATCAACTCCTATTTAGAACTGTAGTAATGTTATGCAGTCCAGTCTATGGCATCAGTCACCAACAATTAGATTCATGGGACATTGCAGAACAGGGTCTTTCGTACAAAGCCGCGTGTGCGTTTTAGGAATAAAGATGTTATTGTATTACTGAACAACATATAGCATGGTCATCTGTTAGTACATCGAGCAAGAATTAGCAGACATGAAACAGAGACATGTGGATGGCTTATTTTGAAACAAAACACAAAACGAACTCATGTATCCAATGTCTTATTTCAACACCAACGCTCTAAATTGTATTAGTTGGGAGTCACGAGTAAGCAAAGGTTGGCTGAGGAAAACCAGTCAATGCAGATCTGTCTCGTATTGTAAAACCTTCATAGGACACAAATGTTAAATTAAACAGGTAACAAGTCAAAGTTCATTAATTTGATAAACAAAAGTTTGTATTTTACATTGTTTAACTTCAAACAATAAAATGTCATTCAGGCATTAAAGATGTTTTGGTATTCTTTTCAACATTTATGGCAAAAATTCATGTCGATTTGTGGCATATTGTAGTCATTTTTTCCCATTTTTCTTTTTTGAGAAATGTGGACAAATATTTGGTTTCATTTTTAAATGAGGATTTGGTATTAATATTTTAACAGTATGCCAAGGAACGAATTTCTAATCCTATGATACACCTCAAGTTCTTATTTCAGAGCAAGCTAAATAAAATGTTTTAGTATTCTGTACCTACCTGGTTTTTAGCCTGCCTGTACAGAGATTCTTTTAATGCCTCAGAGTCTAAGGTTGAATTAAACACATCTTTTACTTCAAATGCATCCTCAGCAGTTTTTCGAAGGTCCAGCCCCTTCCCAAAATTCGGAATCTGCTCCATATCTAATAAGCCGGCATCGTCCTCCTCAATACACCTGTACCAATAATCAGGGGAGGGGGAGTTGGTTGACCTTTCATTAGGTTCTCTGGCCTTTTTGCAGGCTAGCCAAAAAGTTTTCTCTATCTTGGGGGGGCCAGCATGCACATGTAATGATTCCCGGTCAGTTGGTAGGACACATGCACAGAAAAAGACACCAACGCATTTGACATACATGTTATCGTTTAAGTGCAAGATGGATGGCTCTCAGACTTTGGCCAATTGCATGTCTCAAGGGCTACATCTCCCAATGCCGTGCGACAGCCATTGGCACAAACAGGGATCCTGAATTTTCTCCCCTTAAAAGTTGACTTTGTTCTATGGAAGAGCAAAGGGGAACCCTTCAACGCTCTCTCGGCTATTGCCATTGGCTTGCCGTGCATTCTGGGAGATGTATTGCCATATCCAATAGAATATTTTAAATCTTCATCCCGCTGGCACTTAAATGATTAAGATGAAAATGAAGCTGTGCATGAGAATGTACTTTGTGAAGAAATGGTCCACCATTTTATGTTCTAAATTTAAGAACTACGTTTTAAGTTCACATTTGTATCTAGATTTGTTTTGAATAATTTAAGTGTTGGGTGCCCCACTCTATGTCAAAATATGTTAAATTGTTACCATTTTTACTATGAAAAGATGTTATATATAAATATAGACCAAAAAACTAAAATCTATATATTTCCTTTATATGAATACATCTTACTTCTGTAGTTTCAATGTGGGAATAAAAGACAGGATGATCAGATTAAACTCAAGATATTCAGAACTATTACTACTATTTTATAAACCTAAAGCTTCCTCTTGTACTTCCTCTTGTGTCAGTATCAATGTAATGGCTGTGGAACAGAAATGAGTCATGGACATCAGGCATGGAGAAGACATGATAAGAAGAGATGGTTACATTATGTACCTTCTGGTGTGATCAAAGCTCATTGTAAGGGATGTGGGCTCCTCATCTTCCTCGTCCTCTTCATATGGTTCCTGTGTTTCCATGATTGGCGAGGCTGTTTCATCTTGTGACTTCCCGGTAAGACTTCCATCTTCATAGTCTTCTTCTAAGTCATCATCATCTTCCTCATCTACATCTTCTGTTTTCTGGTTCACTAGTCCACAACATTTAGAACTGCTATCAATATCTTGGATTTCTGTCCTATAATAGAGAATATAGAGGTTAAATAAAAGGTTTGGTGAAACGACGTGGACTTATGGTGACACGAAAACTAAGGTGTTGATGGAGCTGAAAAATCTATTCTCTCCTATATCTATCTATCTATCTATCTATCTATCTATCTATCTATCTATCTATCTGTCTATCTGTCTATCTATCTAATGTCTTTAACTTACAGTTAGTCAACATAATCTTAAGTAAATGAATTTAGAAATTCCAGTGCTTGACCCATTAATAACAGGTAATAGATTATTTAATGGTTTCATCTGCATCTCATTGCCAATAATTCAAGTTTCCCATGAATTCAATTTCAGTGAAAGGATTTATGCTAAAATCTCTTTTTCTTATATAAATTCCATTTAATCATACCATCTTGCATTTTGATTACATTTGTCTTCACAAATAAGTTGATGATAGCCAAGCATAGAAAAAATAAAAAAACTGATAAAACAGATAATAAACATATTAACACCGTGTATTTCCCAGATAGGATTGCGTGGGGTGCTTGTCTTGGGGTGTTGTGATCAGAAACCCAATTTGAGTCTAACAATTCATTATGCCAGCCTACGATATATTCTCGTTGTCAATCTTTATCTTCCAGCAGGAAAGTAAGAACGAGCCCTAGTTTCCTTCAGGAAATGCCAGAAGAAGTCTATTTCTTAAGTATGCAGCCTAATGCCTTCACACCCTCTTCCCTTTGACAAAAACTCTATAAAGATGTGATTAATGAGACAGGAACAAGCGGAAAAAAAGAAAACAAAAAAAGCATATTGTGAAAATCGAGAGTAGTTTTAGATAAACCCTGTATGTAGCTGGATTTATGATTCAAATGCGAATCGATTGTATTCTAGGCACCAACTACTTAACTAAAACCAAGTACTTTAATTAGGTTTAATTCTGTGAGCTGATCCAGTCACAAAACTGTAAATTTTAACTTATTCCTTTAAAGATCATCTCTATCCATGAACAGAAACCATAGCAACATGTAGCCTATCTCCATCTCTAGATATACTTTCTTACTGTTTAATATACAGAATGTACAAACCTTTTTGTAATTTACAGTAAGAAGAAAAGCGTTCTAGACTGTCTAGAAATATATCTAGTTATTTAGACTCAGGACCGTGAGTCCAGTGATGACCCCCTACATAAAATATGCACATATATATTTTATTCTGAATATCTGATATTGTATTCCATATGTATGAAATATAATATGTTCTTCTACCTCTTGTAGCACGCAGAAAGATGGAAATTACTGATTCAGCGCAGTTAGCTTCCCGGCTAACAGATGGTTAAATATTCCATCTGTTTTGTAGTATAAACAATGCATGCTACAAAAATTGGTTGGCGATTACACGTCTCATGCTGTCAGCATCCCTGAATGCCATTTATCACCCGCCCCAGACAGACAGAAAACAAACGTCATTATGATAGCTTCTATTTGAAGCTGTCCTGGCGACATTTGCAATATGTGTGGGAATGTGGAGGGCACTACAAATGGTTTGTTTTCTTAAAGCACTAATGAGATTCCATTGGGAATAACCTGCAGATGGCTGGATTAACCCCGTATCTGCTGGACGACAAGATGTTTCATTTAAACTTTTTTTTTTAAAACCGTAGGAGGCCTCCTACCAAAAAGAAAAAGTGCAATGCATTGCTTAAATGGTTCACCACCTAAAGGGTTAAAGTAGGGTTGCACTCCTCAATGGGCACAAACAGACCTAGAAAACTCCTGTGTATCATTGCTGGGAAAACAAGTAATTCAATTAATATGTAATAAAGATGCTGGTGCTCAAGATGAGATCTCCAAAAATATGGCCTCTTTGAAGCCCTCGAGGACCGGAGTTGTGCACCTTTAACCCTTGGTTAAAATAAAAATGTATGCTCATAATACATCATTATCAAAAACAACATGAATCAGCACAAGTGGTCATGTATGTAAACATACAACGACATATATAGTTCATCTATTATGGAACCATTAAGGCACCTTTAAATTATATGAGACATCTATCAGACCTTTCACCCTAGGAGGGGCTGTCTATAAAAAAAAAAATCACTATGATATATTTGATTTAAAGGAACTCCATAATATTGTATATTTTTTTTAAAAAAAAACAATTATCTGAAAGCATTAAAATTATTTTAAAAATTGGAAAAACTTTTTCCTATGAAATAAAAAATAATCAAATCAAAGAATTCCCCATTATCTTTTTTCCCAAATGCAAAAGAAAAAAAGAATTGTGATGAAAAATGCCAACACCCGAAATGTTTGTGAAAACAAGCGTCCCCTAGAATCCCCAGCAGGGAGAATGTGATCAAGAAACTAAAAACACAGCTCAGGAAGGCATGATTGAATTTAGAAAAAAAAGGAGCCCCTTGTCTTATTAAAATGATTAATGGAATGCCCTTCTTCTGATATACCAGCCACTTAATTTCAGAGTAATGATGGTCTAGCTCCAGTCCCCATTCCAAACACAGACATTTTTATCCTTCACACTCAGTAAATCTCTTCCTATGGAATTAATGCTTAACGTGTGGTTTATCAAGCAGGTTTCTTGTGCTCTCTTATTCATCCATGTCAGGGTTAAGACTGTTTGTACTAATGCTGAATGCAAAGGCTGATTCCATGAGGTTTTTTTCGTGATTTATGATCACTGCATCACCTGGTTTTCTTTACTTAACTTTGCATACTGAGCCTCTTTAGAAACCCCCTTTAAATAGTAAAACAGCCCCCCCCAATATTTGCAGTTTAGCAGAATAGCGTAAAACAAACATTTAAAGGTATGTTGTTAAAGAAAAAAAACACAAAAGGACAGAAAAGAGAAACTAAAGGTCATCAATTTTGACCTTGCTGAGGACAGAGGCCAAAGTCCAGAATGTCCCTTTTTATACTACCACAAAATTTTATAAACTATACATTTGACAAAAAATGCCTATTATTGATGTAATAAGGGGTGCTACCATCCACTTTCTATCCCTGGGATAAAACATTAAATTTGTTACTATAATAGTTTTAGAGAATTCCGAAATTAATGGTATTAATCTTTAAAGTTTTGGTTTACTGGATTAAGTTCTATTGTTTAAGTGCTACATGGACAAAAAGGTTTTTTTTCAGTTGTTATTTGAAGTCTTTTTACTTCTGTAACAGTATCAGATTTTAATTTAGCTATAAATTCACCTATTTAAGGCAAGCCAGCAGCAGATCAAAAAGTATAGGAACAGCAGCAGTCAAGACTTTTCCCTATTAACGGCTGCCAAAACACATCTGCCATTGATTAATTGTGTTGTATTCTGCGGGGACTCGAAAGCACCATTTTCTAACCGATGGTAATTTTCAATTTATGTGCACAGAACAGATTTGAGTCCCTCCACGTTCACGTATATGTATAGTATTTTAATCTGGAATTCATCATCTGATTTTTCAAGCTATATGTTTTCAACTAATATTACGGCGTGTTCTCCAGTGACCCATATCTCTCAATTCGTTTTATAAACAAAATATTTTCATGGGATCAAGTTCTCCCCTTTTTGAACAGTATTTTATAACTTGTCCCATTATTTCCGGCAGGCTCACACCTCCGTGTCTTTACAGATCTCCGATTGTACCTTGCCTAGCATGAACCCTGGGTATTGTACCCATGGGAAACTGGTGACACAAGAGAGTGTCTAACAAGGATCAGGTGGTTTTAGGATAACTTTTTAGATGAAACACAAAGAGACTTATTACAGAGACACAGCTGCCCCTAAGATGTGTCTGACGTTGCTATACAAGCTCCTTCCTTGCCTTAGTATCTACACACAGGTGCTTCTTGCTTCCCCTCCTGTGCCAATACCCTGATCCCTCAGTATCTGCCTTCTAACTTCTGAACTTTGGCTTCCTTCCTTTGCGTTTTGATTCCAGCTGCTTGCCCCAACTCTTGCACGATTTTGAGTTTGCTTCTGAATTCCCTTTGTTGGCACTTCATGAATGTATCCGCCATGATGCTTCCTGCTCCCTGGGTGGCATGTCTCCCATGGATGACCCTACAGTTAGGAGGCCAGGGGCGCCAGTTCAGAAGCCCGCTGAGTGCTCCAGAGGGGCCTTCAGAGCATTTTCATAAAATAACTTTTGGCATGGGCCCTTTTGTTAATCTTTCTGTAAATGGGACTGAAACCCGGGCAGCCAAACCCCACCGCCAT
Organism: Spea bombifrons; assembly: GCF_027358695.1. NCBI lineage: Eukaryota > Metazoa > Chordata > Amphibia > Anura > Pelobatidae > Spea > Spea bombifrons. The sequence goes on from NC_071098.1 coordinate 7,626,480, forward strand.
CTGCAAACTATTTGGAACTCTACATCCTATAATTGCATTAATAGAAGCAATTAAGAGGTCGGATTTGCAAACACAGCAGTCTTTGATCTTTAAAAATAATACATTTTTTTTCAATATTATTTTGTCTTAATAAGATTATTTATGTTCTACACCTGGAAGTCAAAATTCTCTAGCCGAGAAAAGATTTTAATAAAGTTGTCAGGTTGCATTTAAAGCCAATTGAATACAATAACAATTATAACGTATATTGTGTTATGTACCATTAAATGTATGCCCGTTCGATATCAGTAATAAAAAGGCTTATTCTTCTTAAAAATATATATTTATCTGGAATTCTTCTTTGAGGGCACTCATTTTGTTAAGATTGCATGGGACCTTTCAAGGTCATATTGCATTGAAAATAATGACTTTCGACTACAAAGCATTCATTTACAGAATTCTAATTCTTAGGTTTGGTAGCCTGGCTACTATTTGCAATTTTATGGTATTTTCTGAACCTCTTAAAAAAAAACCCTGCATATTTAGTCATAGGAAGTTGTTTGTCTGAATCACCCACCTACCCAAAAATGGAATATAAAAACATAACAACATTTTGTTACAATGTGTCATTATTAGAACTGGATTTAACAAGCCACAGATCACTGTTTGGATCACCAGGGAGGAAATGACATAACATCTATATACATTGTTTTCTTTTTTTGTTACCTTTTTTCTCCTAGACTTGAAGTTTGATTCAGCTCGCTATTTGCAATGAAGTTTCGGATTTCCGAGAAATAAGAATCTTCTTTCTCGTCTAAAAGTGCATGGTTTTCAGATTCGGAATTGGGGGAGGAGACGCTGGTCCCATGGTGGTTCGTAATGACCCCGGAGTGCTGACTCACTAGACAGGAAATATGAAAGTGAAAAAAAAAAAGAGTCAAATATCACTCAAGTCACTCTTTTGGAAAATGAAGAATATTATAAAAACAAACACATTTGTAAGCCATTGTTAAGTAAAGTGTGAGAAACAAGTAATTATATATTGTCAACAAAGTGTTACTTAAAATCCAATTGAAATGTTTTAGCCCTTAATACAAGGGTCTGTCTTCATAGCAGCTAAATGATCTATTAAAGATTAAAATACCTTTACGGATGGTCATTCTGGGACCTTCTCTTTACCCGTCTATGAAATATTAGTGTTCTTAAAGATTTACGGACAAGCTGGGATCTTTCAGCTTGATATATCTAATCCTGCCTTCGTTCTACTGAAGAGGTTGGTGTGTTGCTCTATTATCGATATCGTTCTGGTCGATGGATGGAAACTCCTGACATAGCCTCCAAGAGACCAGATGCCAAGTAGGGGTTGAGTGCCCTAATACATTTAGAGTTTTGGTTTTTTTTTTGTTCTTTGGAGATTAAACTCTTAAGAGTTTTATGATAGTTGGTAGAAGGCAACATATTGTTATACCAGATATGAAAAGGGCATTTTGCTAGCTGCCATAGAACACATTTACAAGTAATTCATCTCATGAAGGCTAATGGCAAAACGTTTATGCCAACAGCAGCCAAATAAAAAATCAACAAGTATAATGTAGGTTCATCTTGGGTACACGTTCTGTTTCAGCAACAAGTGAAAAATGTATCTGATGTCCTGGGACCAAGAAAAAATAAAGGTTCAAGCCAACCAATGACTCATTCAACAACCTCCCACAGTGATGGCAGTGCGCACATAAAAATTATTTAGTGTTCAATGAGAATTATAAATTCTTTCACTCCCCAACCATCAAACGTGTGTCTTGTAGGATAGCCCCCACCCCACTCACTATCAAACCAATGATTAACTACAACTCCCATGATCCTCTAGTAGCACGCAAATGTGGAAAATCATTGACTCTACGGTCCTCCAACAACTTGAGAGCTGCAACTTTGTGTTTATTGTCATTTTTTTACAATAAAAGTTAATTTCCACCTGAGCCACTCCCCACAATCCCAACGTGAGACAGATCCTGGAAAACCATGGCTTCAAAAAGAAAAAAATATCGCACTTAAAAAGGTTAAATATACATTGTATCATTGTTTTGAACCATTAAACAATTTAAAAAAATAGTTTTGGCTTCAAACAGCAGTAGGAAGTGTGTTTCTAAAGCTACATTTTCTACAAATTGGGTTATTATAATTTCTTGTTTAGCTCAGATTTCCCTTAACCATTTTTTTAAATTATTTTACATTTTTACTAAACCAGAATTCCAAAAAAATCATTCCATTACCTGGAACATTTTCATGCTCGTGTTTTTTAAGGTGTCGGTCCAGGTTGGTCTGTTGCCCAAAACATCTGTTACAAAGGTGACATTTAAATGGTTTCTCTTTGTTGTGGATGTTCCGTACATGTCGTTGAAGATTGGAGGAAATGCTAAATGACCGGTCACAATATTTACATCTAGTAAAAAAAAAAAGAGAAAACAAGTGTAAGTTACAACACAAAAGTCCTTAAAAACAAGGAAAAAAACATCCTGGGGCCAGTCTGGGCCTGGTACGAAGAATGCGCGCGTGTCCAAAGAATCATTACAGTCTTTGGGAATTTTAAATTACAACAATATGATAATTACACAGACACTACAATAATAAAAAAATAATAAATACAATTTTAAAAAGCTGCTCGCAAATTCCATTTCCTTTTTCTCCCCAAAAGCCAGCCTCTTGGTGCTGGTCTATTTGTTCTGTTGGTTATAAAAATCTTTTTTGGATAAAAAAAAACATGTAAAAATGTCCAAAGTTTAACATAAAGTAGGAAAGCTCTGATTCAAAACACTCTGACAGGTAAAGCAGCCAAAATCTTGTGTTTTCTTTAAGCAGGCCCAGGGAACTGGGGGCTTTAAACCTCACACTTCAGACGTGGTAACTTACACCACATAAATCCAAATAATGATTAATTAACATCAGTTTATTTAATCCACTTACCTCACTTATTACAGTCTAAGATTTTGTTTGCATTAATAGAGAAGCGTATATATTTTTCTGTCACCCTTCAGTTTGCCGTAGAGATTAAAGTCATGTAGACAAACTAACCTTGGCTTTTTTTCTATGCATATAACCGAGGCTTATAATTCCCTGCCTTGCCTAGTCAAAAAGTATAAGTGAGAGGTGAGTTAAATTAAGCTTTTCCTTATTTTTTTGTATTTTGGTGTTAGTATAAAGAGCTGGTTGATAAGTAAAAATTTCTTCCAGCTAAAATATCTCAAAATAATTTTTTTTTTAGAAACCTGATGCGTCTGTAAGTAAGTAAGAAACTTTGACTATCCGCTAGATGGCGCCACAAAACTTTTTTTTTGCAAAACTGCATTTTTCAACATTTTCAGATGAGACCATCCATCTAAACAAGTCCTTGTGTACATTGGTGGGCATGTCTCATAAAGTTATGATTATCTATAATTTATCTTGCACTTATAAATATAGCATTTAGCGTTAAGTTTATGTATAATTATATATTATTTTTAAAAATGTTCATCATTTTGCAGGACCCTTAAAAGTCCAAACTTGTTCCTTAGTAGAACACAACTGGTCAACATCCACTTCACTGAACGCATGAAAAGACCAAGTTCCAAACTACCGATATGTTTATTTTGCGTGTATTTCTTGCCAAGTGTTCCGAGCTGGCAAAATGTAATGCATTAAAAAAAAAAAACAGAACAAGCGCAATTTTTTCTTAAATGTATAATCACTGACCTGAGTCTCACCAGATACAGCAGACGTTCACAAAACAAACTTTCAAAACAATTAGGCTGACAGTCACAGTTGTCAGAGAGCAAAAGAAATCAATGATAATTAAATTGTTCTATAAACATACCATCAGTTCCCTAGGGCGCTATTACAATGCTACATTCTCCAGAAGTCAATCTTATACTGCAGCGTTACACAAAACACACATCTTAAGAAAATAAATCACTTTCTTAGGTCCCTCGCTCTCCTTTTTTGGGCATATATTTAATAGATAGTCTGATAAACGCCAGGGCGTCCACATGTTTTAAAAATATATATATCTAAAAGGCTTCCAGGAGAAAAGTAGACCCTCGGAGGAAGGGACCTAACAACTTGGTCTCGAAAGCTCGCAATCAAACTCTCAGCCAATAAATGGTATCATTTTAACTATACTTTTCTCCTGTTTTCTCAACGGCTAACACGGTACAAAACCTTTTTATCATTTTAAAAGGCTTCCAGGCAGGGCCCTGGTACATAAGGCCAGTGGCCGCTAAATGGCTTACTATGAAAGTTTTGGTACGGCAGATATGTGCATATGATATGGAAATGTATCTAAAGATCTGAACATTCCAAAACTAGAATTGGAAACAAGAATTTGCTAAATGTACAGTAGATCAAAGGCCATCCCGATAGAAATAAATTGAATATACTCTACAATCAAGTTCTATTTGATATGGTTTATTTGATAGATGCTGTGCGTAGTGTTCAATCATTGCAGTAGTAGATAACTTGCATGTTAACATCTAGTCTCTAGGGGGCGCTGCAGAGCAAAAGAAAAAGTTGGTTTGCAATATACTTTTCAAGGCAAAAGTTTTAAAACTCCCAAAGCTATTATTATCCAAAAGCTTTTCATAATAACTCTTGGAACTTGGGTGTGTAATATATAAAAAAGCACAATAAGCTACAATAACAAATAGAGTAAGCTAAGATTAATGTGCTCTAGAAACATACCTGTATGGTTGTTCTCCTGTGTGGGTCCTGAGATGTCGGGTCAGATTTGCTGATCGTGGAAATATTTTGCCACAGTACCTAGTAATAAAATACCATGTAGTTAAGTAAGATAAACAGCTACCTGAGGTTCTGTGTGAGGGAATTTATTACATGGTGGCAAGTTCTGCGGGCAGAATGTTTAAAACAAAGTCTGTATCTGAAAACGCATTAAGCAAAGTTACAGCATATAACAAATAAAAGAAAAGAAAAAAAAATCCCCAAACACGGCTACAAAGACTGCTATTAAGACATCTTTCCAACATAGAGTGCTGTTGAAATATAAGTGGCTAGGGGGTGCCTCAAACATTATGGAACTGTCTGTTACCTATCCATTTACTAAAGATCAGGGGTAGCAGTGCTTGAGTACAACCACAGTGATCTAGTGGCAAATAAGGACTATAGGTGGCCACTGATTTCTCTTCTCTTGCCTCCCAACAGACCTTGTATGTCCCGGAGCTCCAGACTATGGCATCACCAGCCAGATCCCTAAATCTCTAATATGGTGTAGAGCAGGAGAAGAGTGATCGCTAACAACCAGGTTCAACCTCGAGCCAGATGGAAGAGAAATTGGCAGTACGTCCTTGAACGGTTTGGGGTCCTCACCAGGTCCTTCTACCCTGTCAAGTACGACTTGGCTTGGCTCACCAACCAGCTCACCAAGCCAGGACAGTCATGGAGAAATGTTTAGGGCCCCTGGTGCCAGGTCTCCACTTCCTACAATTACACCAGTGCTCTCGGGAATTCTCGTCCATTTAATAAGCTCCTGTTCTTAAGTAATATGTCCTTAAACAACTTCATATACAGCCAGTACCTTAAAATTCTTATTCAATCTCCGTATTCAAATTTACAAGTCTTTCAACAGTTGTTATATTGCAATCCCATGTCATATTTTTAATGTATTTCTCTAATTTTGTTTTTTTAACTATACTTCAGGCAAAACCCATCACTCATTCAGATGTCACATGTAATTTTAACCATAGGAGGGATTGCCGCTGTAACATTAATTCTGTCACACTGATAAAGTAAGTTGTGCTCTACGGTAAATAAATGGAATGTCTACGTTATACATTGTACCCAATTGTACACAATTTCATAGCCCGTACCATACCGATTGGGGTTTGATACTTTTTAAGGCCGGGTAAATGTTGTTAAAATATAGATTTTTAATAAAAAAACACGAACGTTAGTTAAGGTAAAGGTCAGTTCTTTAACCACACGCATGCAAAAAAGTTTGAGGCGTTCTGGTTTACATGTCTTACATGTCTTTTGTCTTACAATAATGCACAAAAGTCACAAAATAAAGCAAAATACACTTTATTTCCAACTCAGGCATTTGCAACTGAACATTTGTTGAAGACCACTTATAACAAGGTGACTTTTCCCATTTTAATATTTTTAATGCCAAGGAGTATGGCTCGCCATTGAGATTTACCTGCAGGTGTAACGTTCCTTTCCTTTTCTTAAGATGGAATCTGATAGAGACGGTGGTGGGGAGCGAAAGTTAAACGGGTGGTGTGGGAGAGGTTGTAAAGAACTTCCCGTGTCTGCCTTCAAGTTAGCAAAGCTTTCCAACTTCTCTGTCATGGTTTCAATGGCTGACATCTAGAAAAATCAATAAAATATATAAAATAATAAATACGTGCATATGTAGTAATACTAAGACCTCATTAGCAGAAGCTCCTTGATGAACATGATATCTAGTCCAAAGAACACACATGCTTCATTGTTAATTGATGGCCTTTAGAATGAGGAGAACATTCTATCTGTGGAACCAAATGTACCAATAAACTGGACTGAGATCATGGTTATAGGTCGCCTGGTCCAAAGTAGCCCCAACTATTATTTACTGATTTATATGGCGCCATCTTGTTTCGCAGGGTCTTACAATGGACAAGCAAACCATAACAAGTAGTGCATCATATAAGAATGTGGACTTAAAAGACCGAAGATAAGGAGGACACTGACCAAAGGAGCTTACATTCTAGAAATTCTATTGAGCTACAAATAAAATGTCTCAGTTGCTTCTGTGCCTCCATAAACGATGGCTCCTAATCATGTATCAAACCACTTCAATAAGGAGATTAATAACAAGGTCAGTATCTGGCAGCACTCGTGATAAAGCAGCCTCTGCTGTTATAGCTAGCTGTAAACTGAAGTAGATTTTCACAGATTATATTGCGTTGGGGAGAGACTGGGAGAAAAAAAAAGACAGAATTTGAATGGGCGCCAAGAAGGGAGTCAGAACATATTGAACAAGCGGAAAATAAGAGGAAACCATACATCAAATACTAGATGCTCTATTGTACAGTTAGGGCTGACCTTTTGCACGTTTACAATACATTAAACCAGACTCCAGGGAGAGCTGCAGCCAAGACATTGTTTTAACAGATATTATTATTAAAAAGCTGTTGTAATTACCAAATATAAATTGTAGCAGGCTGGCAGCTGTTCATAAAACTCCCCTTTTAAATATAGTAATTAACTATTAAAAGGGTTTAAGTCAATGAATTTGCATTGAAAAAAGCTTACAGGCCTACGACCCGAATAGAAATTTTTTTATTGAAATACATTTATTGATTTAACCCCAAGTGACCGTTTCTAGGTCATTATGCAATGGGAGGGGTAAGATAAAAAAAAAATAGGAGGAATAAAGAAAATAAATAAGTTACCTACAAGCTTTAGAAGTTCAAAGTACAGTTATACTTCAATTCCTGCTATATCCCCAATAGACCAGTAGGGGGTAGTAAATATAATATTTTATATTTTATGGTCTACAAAAACATGGCTCAGATATTATTTCTCATGAGAATAACATTGATTGAAAACTTATTTTCTTGGATGCAACAGCCCATTGCGTTAATACATTCTTACATAGCTTTGGCATCAATTTCAAAGCCTTTCTAAGCACAAAAAAAGAGAAAACCGAGAATTCTGTCAAAATTATTATGTCATGGAGTAAAAAAAAAAACCCTATTATTTTATACAACCTTTGCAGTATTCACATTATATTAAATAAAAGTTTAACGTTAAATCACACCTCTTCTTTTAACATACTGGGGGAAGCAATTTTTGTGCGCATAAAATCAGTCTAAAGAGCAAGTGCGCGTTTAAAATACTTCCCCCATCTACCAAAGAAAAAGGTTTAATTTCAGATGTTGCCAACGCCATCTCCATGATACATCTCTGTTAATTAAAGAAAATGATCCCTTTTATTTGATAGATCTGTATTTTTCCGCTTGTTTGCCCTTGTTTGCCCCGACAGAAATTGCCCGCTGCCTTTAAAAGTGGCACTGTAGTGTTGGGTTTGCTCTATGGGCATTAAAAAGACCTCAGACTCTTCCTGAAGCCAGTCTGCTGCTATTAACTTCTCTGTGATATCAGATCCTTTACAAATAGATCTCTCTACTATTCTAAACCAGACAAACACAGGATGTTCCTGGCGGGCCTGATGCCATTATCCAGTCATCTAGAAGGAAAATCAGTGGAAGTTATTAACTAAACTTTTGTGGTAATCTAAAACAATGAGGGGGTTCTATGTATAGCAGTGAAATGAGCTAATATTCCATAGGTGGGAATAACATTCCACTTAAAAGCTCCAAAATATTAATTTGAAGTATAATTAACTGTAGTTCTACTTTAGTATATTAAACACACAATACAATAAAAAGAATAATAAAAATAAAAATACAAATAATAATAATAAATATATATATATATATATATATATATATATATATATATATATATATATAATAACACCCTACTAAATAGTTTGACAAAAAGAATGATATGAGCAATACCCATCACACCCCCACATAACTTTAATTGAAAGTAGAAAAGCCTTACCTGGGGATGAAAGAGTAAAGGTGAAGGTCTTAGGTACTTTTCCTTCATTGTTTCAACAGGATCTGTCACTTTCCGTTTTTCCACCCTGCTGGACAACAACATAGAGGGTTACGTACACTTGTGAAAAAAAAGGAAAAGCCAAAAACGCTGTACTTTCCATTCAGAAGGGTAACATACTTGGAAAACAAATATTGCTGTACAATCCATTCAAAAGCATTTGACTCTTGTACTAACAAAACAGACTACAAAACATCGTGATAGAATACATCAGTAAGAAGCATAGATTAATTTATACTATATAAACTGTTTTCTCCTGTTCATTTTTGTCCAAAAAGAGCAGATTGTATATATATAAAACAAAACGTGGAATGCTGTTCATAGACTTCTTCTGCAACATACAAGCAGAGTTTCTAATCACAGCTTTTGTCAACACGTTATCATTAATTAGTTACTAAATTAAACATTTCCTTAAACATTTTCAAACTGAATGACGCCGTTTCATTCTATTTATTCAAATAACTGCAAAAACTAATTATACCAAAAGGTTTCCACTGGTTACTTTATACACGTTCTACACGATCATTCATTTTCTAGAACCCTTGCTTGGACGCATTCAAAAACATTCTATTTCTCTCTCCGAATTTTTGTAAAAGTCTTATTTGTTTTTTTTAAGCATTTAAGCATTTACAGGGTTAAAAAAATATAAACTTTCAAGATCTCCAAAGACCCTTCTTCAGATGTTTATTAAATGTCTGGAAGGCTAATAGGCTAATGTGAATCAACCTCTTACACCATGTATGTTGGTCCCCTAAAAAAGTATCCGGGTCTGTGTGTGATTTGCAATGCAGTTTAATAATCACTCATGTAGATGGCTTAGAAAAGGGACAAACCAACGGTTGTCTTATGTTACTAATGCACTTGGATGAGAACATTTCCTGTATATCAATGAGTTAACTTCCTTTCCATATGCTGGAAGGGACAGGGAATCTCAAGATAGTTGCATAATTGGAACACCCTTCCAAGAACAATCATTACTCTATTATTTTTAAACATGTGTCACATGGAAATAAAACGCACTCCCGCCTTTACTTTACTACTGTAACATTTCAAAAAGTTAATGTATGTTAATACCTGTATATAGGATCCATGAAAAAGGGTGAAGGTTTTGCGTAGTGAAGAGGGGGCTGCTGCGGAAGCGGCGATTGAGACATTTTTGAAAGCATGTCACCTGCCACCAGTTTCCTATCACCATATATATGGTTTTTCCGAGCCTCCCTCGTTCCATTCTGAATGGCTCTACTTCTGTTACCAATACTAAGATCCAGAGGCTGTTCCTCCCCTGAGGTCTGTGATGCCAAAACCTTAGGTGGCATTAAGGTGGGCTTAATCTCTTTAGGCTTGGTGGTGAGATCAAATGGTGATTCTGAACTAGTGCTACCGACTTTCTGAAGGTCTCTGGGTGACTTTGGTTCTGCTTTCACCAGAAGGTTATGATTCATTGTCCTTTCGGTAAAAGCTGGGTACAACGAATGGGGAAAATTGGGAAGGAATTGGAAAGGGAACATGGAGTGGTAGGGGAGTGAACCCATTTTTTTTTCCTGCATCCCCATAAACCCAGGCCCAAAGTATTTCTCAGCTATAGATGCAATAGCCTTAATAGAGTCATTGGCTGCTCCCATTGTTGGAAGTAACTGTTCTTCTGGTGGAGGAAAGAAGGAATGTTGAGAATAGAAAAATGGTCGCTCTCCAATGTTATTATTCGAGCTGCTAGATACCGAACTACTGACAATATCTGGTTTGCTTTCGACCGGTTTGCTTTTTTCTTTGTTCTTGTCCCTTTCACTATCTGCATCGCTGTCTAGATCTGAGCCGCTACCAGTGCTGGTATCCAGATCTGTTCCGGAGGTGGTGTTAACATCTTCAAAGTCGCTACCATCAGATAGGTCACTGCTCCTGGATTTATGTTTGTTCATGTATGAATTCTCCATACTGTTTTCAAACTTTTCCTGCAATGAAACCTGCTGGTTGTTGTTGGTGTTGCTCAGTGAGGACATTAAGGAAAGCGGAGGATTCCCCATAGGGCTGGGAAGCTTTGCTTCTCGTGTATGATTCATAGGGCTCTTGAGTAGTGGAGAAGGAGGTAACATTGGAGGCCTAGGGTATAAAGATGGAGGAAAAATTCCTGGAAATCCAGGTGCCAGGGTCGGAAAAGGTGGTGGAGCCGGGGAAAAAGTTAAGCTACCTGGATGTGCCCTTGAAGGAAAATAATCATTAAAAGCAAGGCTAGAGTGATTTAGATTTGGTGAAGGCTTGGACTTGTCCATCAATGAACTTGGTGTCAAGGGTAGACCAGTAGAAAATAACCCTCCCGGGTTGTAATGATTTTTTCCTTCACAGAAGCGTCGGTGTTTGTTTAGAGAGGAGGTAGTGCTGAACATCTGTCCGCAGTCTTTGCATTTAATCTGCGTGCGGCAGTCTGCGTGCATCCGTTTATGGCGGCACAGGTTAGAGAACTGTGTGTACGATTTATGGCAGACCTCACCTGGAATACCAACAGAAACAAAAACAAAAACAATATATAATAAAAAGTAAATAGAGCAATTGGCGGCATACCCCCTTTTTGACACCAAAAAAGGAATATTATATCTAAACTAAAATTCATTTACATCAAAGACAGGGTCACGCGTGCAAATAAAAGGAAGACACGTGGAAGTAGAACTAATGTTATTAAAGCATGAGCTGTTTTACATAATATATATATTTAATAAATATTTCATATATAATAAATATATATAATATATATAAATATTTGTATAAATATAACATTTGTTTAAGGACTGCATATATATATAAGACGTATTTATTTACTAAAAAAATTGGGGGAAAGAATGACTACATATAATCATAACCCATGGGCAAAGTTTATTTAAAGTATTTATTATTTATTTATTATTCAGGCCAAATAAATAAACAGATAGAAAAAGTACTTTTTGGCTTGATACAAAATAAAGTCTATTTTTATTAAGAATGCTTTGAAAAGGTACTGGACATTGGGTCAGTGAGTTAAATTAAAAGAATGAATCCCTGTTTCATACGGAGCTGACTTTTAAAAATAGAATAACGTTTTATATGTATTTATATATTTTTTTCACATAACCGATTGGGAAAACTCAGAGGAACGTGATTGGTCCATGTTTGTCAACTAAAAGAAATTATTTCTCTGTAGTTTCTGAGATGAAATAATTTCAGATAAAAAGTTCTGCCCCACAATTATCCCGCAGCTGTGCCATAATTGTACTGGTAGCTTTACTGCGTATCTTACGCAGTAGGGTCGATGAGAGGAACGGACAGGGTCTAACCAGGATAAACAATTTAACTTGTTACGAGCAAGATAACTTACATATGAAAGGTTTAACAGTGCTATGAATGTGCTTGTGTTGCTTAAGTCCCGAGGAGGTGGCAAAGGTCTTGCCACAGTCAGGACAAGCATGCGCCCGTGCTCCGACATGCTGGGAACGGATATGACGCTGGAGGTTGCTGGGGTCAGTAAATACCTGCGTGAAGATCAAAAACAAAAGTTTATAAAACCACGAGAATGTTAAATGTATCCAAACTCCTAAAACATGCTTCGGTGTTTACGTTAATATAAGTCATTAAAAAAAAAACAGATTTTGCATTGGCAAATAAGATGGCGGATAGAAAAGGAATTTATCCATGTGGTTTGCTCCACCGCTTGCGTGACACAACAGGCTACTAATTATTCTTCATTGGGAGACTACACTTGCGGGTTGAGACATCAAATAAGACACAGAACCCAAAATACTATTTTTTTTATTGTTGTTTATATTCACAATACTGTTTAATTAAGAATCTTTTTAACTATGTCTACAACAAGTAAGACGTTGGGTCTAGATTCATCAAGAGGCGTTAAAAAGGTGACCAGGAAAATATCTATAATCCTACAGTTTGGGACTGAGCCCAAAATTATTAATTTCCAAAATAACAGCGGATTAATATTATTTTTTTTTATTATATCTTGAGCCAATTTAAATTTAAATTAATTATTATATATTGGTTTTCAATAAACACAAGTTAAACTAAAATTAATTACACAAGTGACAACAATACTATATGTGCAAAAACATACAAAATTAAAAATAATATATAGAATTTAATTTCGTATACAGCAGCTGTTCTGCATTGTAGTCCCATATTCCAAATAATATTATTAAATTGTGTTATTTTAATAAAATTTTAATAATTTTTAAACTCAGTGTTTCAAGTTCATAAAAGGGGTTTACGAGAAGCTCATTCATTACATTAACTATCAGTGGAATCTACAGATAACAAGCTATATATCATAAGATTTGGACTACATTTTGGGACAAAACTTGATTTATTTAACTCTATATTCACATTTGATGCATCGTGGTTGCCACAAAGCATGTCGGTTTAGCATGTAATTATTTTAACACTGAGAAAATGGAAACCTTTAAACTGTTTAAAGGAAAACTAGAGCTAAACTGGAAGCTGCCCGTGATAAAAAAACCAAACATACAGTAACTTTCACAAACATACATGAAATTAAAATCCTCCTTTTCAGCATGCTGAGAAATCTAATTCCCAACTAGAACAGGAAGCTGCTGTAAGCTAAAGCAGGAAGTGATGCTTATAAATAAAATGGCCGCCCTAAGCAGCATAAGGGCAGCATAAGGGCATCCTTCCGTATATATTTGTGAATGTTACCAAGAGTAATTCATGTTTTAGCGATAGTTTCCCTTTAACAGACTTTTCAATATTACGTTTCATGATATATAAAGCACACACCTAAAGTACATAGTCACAATATTTCTGAGAGCAGTGCTGCTTATTCTCGCGTCTGCAAGGGAGCACTGCTTCCTGAAATGCCGTGCTTGTAACCGTGTGTGATACTACAATAAATATAACTATGTCATAACACTGACGTCTACTTTAGGTGTGTGAGGTTCCGCTTCAGTGTTGTTGCTGCAGTTCAAATATATGGGTAATCTGGGATGGAGATCACAGGGCAACCACGACTCGTTCTGCAAAGGACATACGTAAGATAGAAATCATTCTAAGTGTGAACCTCCGTTCATATGTTGATGGATATCACAAAGATAAAAAAGAAAGTTAGAATTATTACAGAAATGTAAAAATTGGCCACAGTACCTTTACGCAATTTTCACACTCGAACCGCTTTCCGCTATCATGCGACATCTGGTGGCGAATAAGGTTCGATTTCCAGTTGAAGGCCTTGGGGCATTGATCACATTTGTATTCACGCTCTTCTGTGTGAATGATCATATGCTGTTCCAAACTGTAAAGCAGGACAGGTTTGCCACAGGAAAGAAGAGGACAAATATAATACACACCGATGACGGCTACATCTTTCGAGATCAATGTGAGCTGCTATTATATGGGAAATCGTTCAAAATATGAGAAAACGTGTTTCTAGAGGCAATCAAAGTCGAGAGGTACCCGATTTGCAACAGAGACTTATTGAAAATGGTGTCAACGTTATTGCACATACGCAGCAAAATATTCATCAGCACTTACAAGCCAATACCATACGTATGCAATCGACGGCTGTTTCTGTCCATTAAACCAGAAAGTTTGCTTTCCTACCCTTAAAAAACGGAATCAGATGGGACTGAGTAGTCTCCTACAGCAAAATAAATAATATAATCTGAACTCCACACAAAGGGTCAAGATGTCAAGTGGGTTTGAGACAGAAAAGGGTAATTAAGGAAGAAGAATCAAATCTATTCACAGTGACTTATTGCATGTTGATACAGACAGGAATGCCAGGACCTCATTGAGTAGGAGCTCAGAAGCTTCTTTTTTCCCCAGCCCCACTTATGATGTGTCCTTCGACATAGACTCTATAGGTTAGGAATGGCAATTGAGACTATGGTAGCGATAAGAATAATTATATAGCAAGGATTCGGTATGTTTATAAGAAAAGCAAATGCAGACAACGGTATAAGAGAGATTAGCAGAGCCAAAGGTATTCTCTACATGGACACCTAATCCGTAGATTTTACAACCTAGACAAAAGCGATTGGGTTGAGATCATTGTTTTAGACAATACACTTTTCAGAATAGATGGATTTTCCAAGTAAATACCGGTTACAAACAGATAACCAAAGAGGGTTTGACAACAAATAAGAAGATTTTGCCTATGTTTGGTATAAAACACATTCCAAACCCAAGCATGGATCCAAAGTTACTTAAAACCATGGAACATGGATTTAACAAGATGGGGTTGGGTATCTAGAGTGTTCCATCTGAATTCTAGGCTCATGAAGGAAGCAATTACACTATAAAGGGATAACTTGGGATATTTTTTCTGTTAATTCTTTGTTATCGAAAGCTCCAGGGCTATGAATGGTCAAAGAGAAGGTTTTGTGGGTGTGTTATTTTTCTGCCAATATAATAATAATGAACAGCCAATGCGCAGTTCCGTAGTGACACTGTTTGTCCATTATCCAGGGGAAAATGTACTGCTTGAAAGTATTGAATAACTTCACGAGCATGTAAAAAAATCTGATTAAAATAAACAAATTCAGTCACACTCAAGAGGTCTTGGAGCCCAGGTATTATCCTGCCAAGGATTTGCTGATTTTCAAATGTTTGCAATAACATTTTCATAGCAAACTAAGTGATCAGTGATGCACAACAGTTTGAAGGGGATAAAATTGCCCTTGACTAATGTTCTAGGTTTAAAAGAATACTCTGAAACATATACTTGTTCATGAAAAACTGCGAGAGAACAAACCTTTCATAAAAAAGTTAGGCTTCCATCTATTATTAAAAGTGATCCTAAAATACTCAAACCATTAAAAACCCGTTAATGACATATTTTAATGTTCCTTTTTTAGTTTCTCACTCTGAAGCTGTGGTTTGGACCATTGTTATATGCTTAGCATAGATAAAGAGCATCTTATAATCAGTATTAACCCTTGCAGAGCCAGAAAGCTTAATTAGGTGCCCTAGTCGTTGCGTCTGTAGTTCTGCCCAGGTTTTGATCCATACATATACAGGAAATCACTGGCTGTTTACTTACCTATACTTATTGGGAAATAGACGCTCGCAGTCTTTACACTCATACACTTGTTCGTTGTCAAAGCCTTCTTGCTTGATCTCTTCGCTGAGAGATTCGTAGATGTGGTTGACGGTGTTGCAAGCATATTTCTGGTGCCGTCTCAAATCCAGCTTGGACTGAAAGAGTTCATCGCAGTCCTCACAGCGGAATGTGTGTTCCTCTAAAAATAAAAATAAAAAAACAACATAAGCCAACATGAGAATCCCATTGACTGAGTGAAGATGGGGGGCATAGTATAATACTCTACATACAAAAGATAAATAAGTAGTATTTTTTTGTTACCGTCTCTACTGAGAAATAGATGATCAGGACCTTTAAAAACATTCTTTTCTTGTTTAAAGACATATAGGTTGTTTTAGAAGTCTCAAACACAGTGTATGCCAGTTGTATAGAGTGGAGAGCGGAAGACGGTCACTAACAGGATAATAAGGCGATGGTATAGAGATAAAACATTAATAACTTCACGCTACATAATACATCATTATCGTCAGGGTCAAATAAATTTTAAAAAAGGGCAGCTGCTATTAAGTTTACGACACGGCATCCTGACCAAGGTGCCAAGTTAAACAATCTGCTCCGAGCTGTAAATATTTCAAAAAGTACGGGTTCTGTAAGAGTGAGGAGACTGTCCTCCGATCTCCCACCCAGCAATTTAGCGAACAGAAGCTTCTTAAGCTACTTAGCTACTCCGCACTCAAAACATCTTTCCGCAATTAAACTTTCATTCCTATGCAAACAACTTAGAGCAAACTTTCCCCATGTAGCAGGGTTCATTAACTCCCAAGGTAGACAGTAATTAAGCTTTTTGGTGTGGATTTATTGACCCTGGCAAGACTGCCATGCGATGCTGGCACTCGGAAGGTTGTGATACAACAATTTCGGCATCTCGCTCCATTCCTAACAGCCTCGTACTTAACTGGCGTGTTTGATTCCTGTGGCCTCGGGATACAGAATTATGGGAGAGTGATACATTCACGACCGACGCTCGAACACATTAATTAAAAATTAACATTATGGATAGTGCAAAAATAGCATTTAGGCAATAATGCCAATTTCTGTTTAGTATGAAAAATATGTGAAAAAAATCTGTAATAATTAAAAAAAATATATATAGCAGTAAGCTAAAATATGTATTAGGGCAAAACGGGAGAAATTCTCATTCAAAGTTCTAGAGAAGCTACGGAAACCAATGGAACATGTCTTTTGGCTGTTCTCTTCTCATAGAACCAGCAATGTTCTAGGTTTCCTTGTGTGTGTATTATATATATATATATATATATATATATATATATAAGCTAATTTTATCTGATTTTAATACTACTTACAAAAAAATGTTTAACTATCTTTATGAAAAATCTAACTCTGCACAAAGGGAACCAAACTTGATTAATCTATTAACAAAAGCTTATAAGGAAAGACGTATCAGCAGTTCCTTTTGTCTATCCATTATTACTTCCCAACAGGATATCCCAACAAAATTCACAATAATGGGAATTCCGTCCCTTAGGTGATCACTTGAATTAAACTAAGAAGCCAGGAACCATGTCTATTGTGCAAGTAATAACTATTCACAACAGATTTTTAATTTGTACAGACAAGCTCTGTGCCTTCATTTTTTTTCAATGTTCATTCATCTTCAACCTTTTTATTATTAATCGGTCAATAGGGTCAATACTATTTTTTGCTTTTTTTTTTTTTTTTGCATTGTTTTCCAACAAACGGCTGGGATAAATATAAAGATTTAAACACTTCACACAGTAAAAAGAAGTAAATAAATAAATAAATCCATTAGACGTGTATTTATTATATTTAATAAATTACAGAATTAAAAAAAAAAAATCCAAAAAAATAAAAATAAATAAAGCATCACATAGAACAAAAAAAAAATGTAAAAAAAAAAAAAATCACGTTTTAGTTGCTGTTGAATGAAAACCAGTACTTTAAGTATGAAATGCGTCTTCCGATGCATTTACTACGCGAACCTTAGAAACCAACCGGAATTAAGTTCCATTAACTGAATCAACTAATTGTACCTACTTCCATAAAGCGAGATTAAGGGTTAGAGATTAAAATGATGCAGGAAAAATGCACCTCTCAAATTCTATGTTACTAGGTTACCTGCAGTTAAAATACATTTTATGGTGCCTAAGTCCTTTCAAGAAAATTTGTCTTTGAAATTCAATGTAAATTCTAGACCAAAAGGAAGCAGGTTACTCCTTAAATATCTGCCTGGAAAGAAAAAAAAAATACTGCAAGAAGTCTATCTTGTTTGCAAAATCTATTACCGCTACCCTACTATCTAAAGTTCCATCAGTAACACTCAGGACAATGGTGGAATGTAACAGAAAAAAAAATAAATCAGCTTCTAATAGGTTTCAGAAAAACCGAGGGGAAGGCAATTATGTGGCATCTACATGCTAATCTACCAGAATAAAGTCTCAAAGGAGTTCAAGAGCCCTTCTCGAAATTCCAGCAGCGATAAGGGGTCTAGTGCATTTGGCTGGGGTTGGCATAAAAGATTTTTACGATAATTACCCTTATGCAGAACATTTTTGCATTTTCTTTTTCTTGTGCAATTCAGAGTTTAACTGAGTGCGGAAGTATTTATTTGAGCCGTATATATACATATATATATATATATATATATATATATATATATATATATATATATAAGCAATATGTTTGATATGGAATTATTTTGTCCCCAGCACGTTTACTCTAGGTGAAAATTAGCCATGCGTTTTCTCATAGAGAAGGTTGGAAGAGAGAGATTCTTAAAGTTTTTATGTAAACCTAAAATATATATATATTTTTTTTTTGTATTTCGGCTGCAAATGTTATCAAAGCAATATCTATCGCACCGAATTTTAAATTTCTAGTTATTAGATACAAATGGAGTCAGAATAAGACTCCTAAACAACAGTAAATTACAGCATACCGAGCCACTGGTCCTTGGTAATTCTCTATTTTACTTCTAAATTGATAGTGTACGGTCAGAGAAGAGACCTCTGAAGTTGGTTTTGCTCGGTATATTCACATTATCCATTAAGGACTGTCATTTTTGTCCATTTACAGCGTTTTGAACAATACGTCTGCCATTAGACAGAAATTACGTTAAAATCTCACAGCTGATAGAAACAGCAGAGCAATTTTTTTTATTTTTCACGTTGAACATTATCAAGTGCTCAAAATCTACCTGATTTTTTTTAAAACCCCTATTAGGCCACATTTATCAACTTAAACCGGAGAAATTATAGGTAAGATTATCCGGGCAGACTGGATGGGCCAAACGGTTCTTATCTGCCATCAAACTATGTTTCTCTAGCACAAAACTGTAGCAACAGGCGCTTATTGATTTCTATGGTGGCTGGTCCAACTTTAAACTTTGGTCTATCTTTAAAGTGGAAATGTGGACCAAAAACATGTTTACACCAAGAAGTAAAGAGCTGTAAGTTGTGATAGTTTTTGAAAGAGTTCCGCAGCTTATTGTTACTATTACTCTGCTTTCTTTTCCATTAATAACAAGTGCAGGACTCGGGAGAGACTGCTTAGAGACAGATTTAGAAAACTGAAAGATGGTGGAATTGATTCAATTGTTTTCCGGTGGGATCCACCAAAAAGAATATGGTTTGGTGACAAGGTTCAGGTTGCTGAAGTTGTTTTAGACAGTAAGTTAAGCTCTACAATCACATGGTATTTCTGTTTTTCTAGCATCCGCCTTATACTACTATATTCTCCCTGATAGTAATAACATACTACTATAGGTCTTCCTAGTTGTGCTTCTTAAGGTGGCCATGTTTTTTCGAAGTCTACAGAAGCTTGCATTGACATATCTATCACACTGTACCCAATATAACACTGGAAAAACAAAATGTACCTATCCAGAAAGGGTCCTGCACACACCTCAACCTACCCATGGACTTGTCTAGTGTAGGGTAGATGACATTTAATTACGCTATAAAAGAATCACACTTGTAGTGACAGTAGAGTGTCCAACTGGACAAAACAAACCAGATAACCCATTGGGAAGTAATTATACATGAACCGCAATCAAAATAATTATGGGCTATAAACAATGCAGCAATAAACATCAAAACAATATAAATGATACTTCAGTGATGGTTCAACCTATGTAATTCATCTATTACCACCAATGGTACAAATGACCTATCCAAATGTAAACTAAATAAGTCAGAATGGACTTGCCAAGTGTATCATTGTAGCAACAGTCTAGGGATATAAAATATATAATAAATAATTTTAAAAATGCTATGAAGTAGTGTGTATGCCATGGATATTACACTGATGGATGTATTATGGATGATTAAATGTATTTTGCCTTATTTTTAATCTGTTATTTTTCTTTTTTAAGAACTTTCCTAGTGATAGTTCCTGATCGCCATGTTTTTTTTTAATAGTGTTGTTAGTTTGAATTCTAAACAGGGTGAGGAATAACTGAGAAGGACGATGTTCAAGTACACAATAGCTACTGCATTTTCACTGGCGCCATCCTATGATAGCCACGAATCCCTGAACATTCCAGTCCACTAGTCAGTTTAGCGAACGTCTGGAAGCCTTCAGATTTACACAAGAATCCACTAAAAAATTAAATTAGACATCAGCCTTTCCTGCATTTAAAATGTAATTTATAGGGATAACATATATCATCATATTTTTGGATTATTTTGGCTCCATGTTTTCACTGAGTTGATTTAATAGTTGTATTTGAAAGGATACAAAATACATGCCAATCAGGGAGAGGATGGCTTTATGGGTTAAGAAGTGCTCTAAAACTCGAAGTGAAACTGTATTTATTCTAAAACAGGTTACCCTTTTGTTGTTTTTCTTTTCTGTACCAGTGGTGTATATTTAGCACATAGACTTATATCAGTTTTTTTTATCCGATATGATGTCATATAACCTTTCTAGAGAACACCACTGCTGAACAGCAGACATGGATAAGAGCTCTAGAAGTCTGAACCCTAGCCCCCCCATTCTTATCCACTGTATGATCCGTTCTTCATGATGAAGCACTGAGATCCAACAGGCTGACCCACCGACGTTCTAGAGTGCATCTAAAAGCCACTGGGAATGTGACGTAACTGGGTCTGGCCAGTTCATGAGAATCACTTAATGCATGGTGTCCAAAGTTTTTTTTTAACCCAGGGATACCTTTAAGTGCGTTCCTGTTATATACACATACAGGATTATGGCTTTTCCACCATATTTTTGTGGTCTTACCGCATCTTATTATAGTACATTGTCAGTGTAACGGACTTAACTGCCACGAAAAATGCTGTTTTTTAATTCATCATATACAGTAGGTTCTTGGGTAGAGTGAACGTGCTATACAACCTGATGCTTTAAAGTAGCGTTAATGTTTTCCCTACCCCAGTTCCTTGCCTTGTAGAAGATGTGTCCAAACACATTTCCTACTTGCCGGCAGCCAACTTTAGACTAGATCGTACATGAGTTCAAGGGAGTCTAACAAAGCCCCCTGTCCTCGTGTGCAGAAAGAACTCCCATTGATTCCAATGGGAACAGTTTCCTGTCACTGATGGTGGACCACAAAGGTGGTGATGTCCTTCTGTCTACAATCTTGTGTCTGGTCCTTAGTGCACAAGCTGATGTCCGGCTGTGTCCCGAGGTGAGCACACGTTTTGGACACAGCTGGCTCTTGTACAACCTGAGACCGTCTTATCTACTAAACGTGAGCACCAGCAGGTAATTTGGGATTTTGCGTGGGTTTTGCTATCTTTGCAGACCCAATAGTTCTGGAAACCCTAGTTAATTCCCTTCATTAAATACCCTTGAATTCAGTATGGCAGGGCACTAAATGGGTCCTGAAGAGGCCTTCGGCTGATTATTTCTCTAGACGTACATGAAAACATTTCTGGTATTTCACACAAGTGCCCGACCATAATAAAACAATGGGTAGTGATATCCCTCTTGGGCAATTATGTGGTTGGCCAGCTGACGGTTGGGTTAATAAAAAACAAATAATAATAATTATAAAGATGTACTTTTTTCATCTGAGAAAGATATTTTTTTTGCACAAAGTCTTGTAGGACTCTTTTACTCGGAGAGTCTAGCCGTAACACATATCGCTATAATGCAAATATGCCTTATTATTACTCATAGGCTGCCTTATTTGTTTATGATAAACACAACGATGAAACAGCATAATACCCAAACAATTAGCGGTGATTAATCTATAATACATTTGTTATTCAATGTGCAAAGCGTTCACACCTGCATCTCAGCACCTTCCTTGAGATACACAGACACGTGAATCCTACAAATCAATAGACATTCAGAATGTTCTCTTTGAGAAGAAGAAAAAGAAATTGTCATTTATTATTTATCGGTATTATGCCGAGATGCTTTTGGAATGCCAGAAACTTACCGTCGAGATTGGGAGGCATGTTTTCTTGGGAAAAATTTCCCTCCTTCATATAAACCAACAATTCTTCCCCAGGCTCAATGTCTTTAATAACTTTATAGAACAACTATAAGGGATAGAGAGACAGAAACACAAATTAGGGAGCCGTTAGATTTGGACAAAATTAAAAAAAAACAGGTTAAAATGATACTATATATTTATTTTCATATAACATATTGATCTTTAACATATATATATATATAGATATATCTATAGATAGAGATATAGATATAAATATATATATGTATATATATATATATATATATATATATTGGCAGCAACTTGGGACGTTTGCTAAGCTGCTGGGGGCTGTCAATGTTTTGTAATGTTCTGGGTGATTTCAAATTTTCAAGTTTCTCAATTTTACCTTATTAATAAAAACTACAATAACAAATAATCAGGTCGAAAGGGATTTAAATGTCATTTATTTTTTCACCGTTAATTAAATTACAATTTGAGAGGTCCGTCTTCCCGCAACCAGCCTATTTCTGCCGGTATTGATAAAAGCGACGCAGAGGGCAAATGGAAATGACTTTAACCTGGACGCGAAGGGGTTTTACATCGCTCACCCTTTGTTTAAACAAATCAATGGTGAAACAAGGAATCAAGTGCTCCAGCCTCCCGACAGAACACAATGGCATTCAGTACCAAAGAATGGTTAAAAACGACCAATTAAAACGACCACGTTCTTGCGTGGGTGATATCAGTGGAGTACGACCGCAAAGCTTTTCAACGTAACAGCGTTGCAGGAGCACCCTGGAAGGGTTAAAGCAATATGTATAGCTTAAAATTGAGTGTTGAAATTTTTAATGGTTGGGTATACAAGTCAGAGAGATGTTTAGTGAGAAGGAATTTTGGCAATGTTACACTTTGGGCAAGAATCCAGCTATGGTGTTAACATAAAAGAAATATCCACAGAACACCAATGGATCTTTCCCGGTTACATTTTCACACTGGATACTAAAGAGTGTGTCGTTTTTTTTTTTTTTTTTGTTTTTTTTTTTAACTTTTTTGATGCCAGTGCCTAAAGAGATTCAGCCCTTTGGACAATTTACGATGAGTTAAAACAAGCCAAAACAGTCAACAGAATTACATTTTTTTTACGAAATACAATATTATGTATAATGCAGTTCTTTTGAGCAAAACAAAAAGTATTGTGATAGTATCTGGCTCTTTAAAGCCGATGTTGAGGATGAAATTTAATTGCTGAGTATGTGTTTCAAAGAGACCTTGGAGTTTTACTACTATTTCTCAGTGGCTAACAACTGTGGCAAATGAACTCCGATCCAGATGACGCTTATAAATGGCCATTTTTTTTTTTTTTACCCATAAAATCCAGTTGTTTTTAAATTTGCCAGACCATGTTACCCCCGTCTTAACATGTGACGATGCAAAATAAAAATAAAAAATACCATTTCCTTTAAAGGAAATTAACTTCGACCTTCCAAATACTTAAGCTTAAAAACACACCTTAAAAGGTTCAAGTACTAGCAATAAAAAAAAGAACATTTTCTTTTCAAATCCTTTCTGTTTTTCTGATTTTGGACAAATTCTGTAGGGCCAAAGGATTAATAATATTATTAGGGGCCCTTATAAAAACACCATTGAGTAGAACATTTATGTTTTATTACATTTTTCTATTTGGTTTCATATAGCACCAAATTATCAACTAAATCATGACATAATGATTTAGCACAGGTTCCAATAGCTAGTCTCAAATATCACTTAGATTGGTCAAATCCTCATAATTGTTAATATTTCAGAATACGATGACATTTATTAATTGTGGCTTGTAGCGCTTACTGTTTTTTTTCTTTGTAATTAAATTAAATTAAAACCTTATCAACATCTAACATTGCTACCCCCTTTGATATTTGAGATGATTGTTTCCCTTTAAAATTGCTAATATCTCTAAAAACCTTTAATGGCACGGTATCAGAAGGGTTAATTAACCACCCAAATGATGTATATTCCATAGGTCTGTCTTACACCTGTGTCAGGTGCGAAATTATGGCAAGCGCATGCTTATGTTGGATGTAGTTGATAAATGAAAAGTTACGCATTTTATTATTAACCCATGAAATACAAGCAGGTTCAAATTCTATAGTGTGTCCACATATACAATGAGCAGATTAATAAAACGAACATGTTTCCAGCCCTCAGACTACTGGAATCAAAATACCTTTTTTTTTTTTTAAATGAAACATGATTTTGTAATTTCACTTTGTATGACCCTTGGGTTATAAGAACAAACTCAACATCAATAAAATTTAGTATCCATGTGCTTTGCTCTAAAAATGTTATGTAGAGCTTTCTCAAGTTTATAAACATATCAAGCTTATTCGATTAAAGAAATACAAGGAGAATTAAAGACCTCACGCTATCATGCCAAAAACATGCCAAAAAAGGGTTTTTTTTTTGCATTTTCGACTTATCAGATTGACTTATTTAACAGTCAAAGTGTGTAACGCGTATTTTAACGGCATTCCCAGACATTAATCAACTGCTCAAGGTGATAATGCCTACGTCACATAAAATTCTACTAATGTTACACAGTCGCAGCAACTTGGAAATACTCCGAATTTCATCAGGTGAAATCCTCCTTTCTCCTGTAATTCTACACAGAGACTCAGACTTTTTCACTTTTTTTTTTTAAATGGCTTTTTCGGTGCTGCGTCTCACATAATGAAAGTTGTCTTAAGAGTCTTTAACCCTTAAACAAGGGTGAATAATGCTCTGTGCTCCTACTTAATGGCTTTCAGAAGGTTAGCAAACTTCCATAAACATTAGCCGAGCCTCAGAATCCACATACTGTTAACCATTTTTCCTTTTATTAAGATTTTATTTTATTTTCGCTTGGGAAAAATGTCTGAATATATATATATACTTAGTAAATTTCAATAACAAAAATATATAAATTAAAATGTCTGTATATAAAGGATATGCCAGCTGTTATCTTTATACTGTCTTGACAATCAAAAAGATGAATTCATTAATTTAACTTTTCTAAATGAATGCTACAATATTTTATTTTTTTAAGTATCTTTGTTCACGAGAGATTTTTTCTCCCCCAAACAACAAAAGCTGGTTGAAATTTTACTCTTTAGACGATATGGAAATATGAATAAAAGAATACAGAAATGGGTATGTTGATTGTGTATGAAAATATAGCTGTACAGAAAATATGTCCTAATTTATAGGGAAAACATGGTTATTAAATTAAGAGCAAAATCGGAATTTTAATTTTTTTAAAGTTTATATAAAAAAGGATATTCATGTAATTTTAAATATAATTATTCACACGTAAATAATATTTTATATATTAGTAATAGTTAGTTCAATCAGAGCTATTTTTAATTTATATTTTTGGAACAATTTGTTTTGTTTTCAGGTTAAAAATTAAGTACCTGTACATTGTTAAACATATATTATTTTAAATCATTTTATTTTCAGTGTTGACCATTTTAAAGGTAATTTCACATTAAATAAATCCTTAGTCTATATTCAGTATCAATGTTTAAAAGTGTCATTGTTTAGAACTGTCTTTGTAATATATATATATATATATATATAATATTTACTGGTGTTTTGCTTGTTTTTCTAGCTACCCAACCTTTAATAAATATTACAATTAATAATTGACCGATAATTTAATTTAACAATAATTGATTGAAATATTAACATACGCAAATTGAGTTAAAACATTCAGGCTTTTTCCCACATATAGAAAAAATAAAATAGCAATTTCATCTTCAAATTCCAACATCTACTGATCTGCTTTTTTAAAACTGATATACATCGCTATGGAAATTAAATAAAAATCCACATTATGGCTGCTAAAATCTTACCACAATTTGTATATTTACCAAAATATCCTAACTTGTGTTTATCTATATAATACAGGCATTTTAACTCAATTTCATTTTAAAGTCTACATTTTATGTTGCTTATGGACTAAATGTTCAAACAACCCAAATGTAGCATATTTCATTGTAACAGGCTACTTAGAAAATGCATAAACAATATCTTAATCGCGGAATTGTGTATTATTTACCTGGCTTTTATGGGGTATTAGAGTTAAATTTATTTAAAACGACATAAAACGTGCTTCACCAAAGTAACTGCTATGTCAAAGTACGTACAAAATCATTTATACGCACATTACAGTTAAAATGTTTTTGGGCCTTTATTAGGTGTATGATTTTCTGATACAGCGCAAGTGGAGATTTGTTATTTAATGTAACTGCTGACAATATATCAAACTATATTATTCAAAGGGTATTGCACAATTCCAGATTATTTTCTCCACAAGGGGGCGCCCTCTCCTCACACATCCTCCATACCCTGCCATACCAGCGAAACCTGCTCATAGCCCACTTTCTCTCCTAAACGCAGTAATTCACCCCTAGTTATCCAACACAACTTCGTTTCCCCCCCCCCAAAAAAACAACTCAAATATATGCAAACTTACAAAATACTAACAATAAGATAAAAAAAAAGATACAATCATGTTAACAGGGGATTCTTTGCTCTTAACAGAAAGCAGCAGATCCCCTTGTGATCATCCTGGAAGGTGAAAGTAACTTTTGTTAAGTTGTAACCAGCAGAAATAATCATACACAAAACACAGCGCAACATTGTAGAAAAGTGACAAAACACACAAAAAAAAGCACGATCTAACCTTTTTCCTTTGTGTAAGGTGCACCAGCTCAGAGACCTGAGTTGTTTTAAGAGCCTTCCAGTCTGCTATCCCAGTATCAGATGAGTTTGTAGCAAACACCATCCTTCATGCATTAGTGACACACAAAAGCACAGTGTCAGAGTGTGTATGTGTGTGTCCGCCAAGGCCTGAAGATAGCCCTGAACTATCCCTGCCTTTGCATCATCACTGTATCTCCTGAGGTGGGGTTTCTTTGCTGATTATGACTCTCTCAATGGTCTGAGATCCAAGCTGCAGTCACTCCCCCTAATCTCATCTCTCCAGAGGCCCTCCCTACATTATGTCTGTATCAGAGGCTACATGCTGCAAAGTTTTTTCTCTCCCCCCCCCTCCACCACCACCACCTCCTTTGCTTCTTCTCAAACACCATCCAAGTTTTTCAACTCTTGATATATTTTTAGTCGACGTTCTTTCGCAAAACTGCGCAGAAACAGTCGAATCCACGAGCCGGCAGCTAGCACAGCTTTTAATGCTGATTTTTTTTTTTAATTATTAGAACTCTCACCTAATAAAACAGTTCTTTAAACAACCTAGAGGAAGCTAAACAAAAGAAAAAGACAAATATTTTCTTTATCCCTACTCTTTGTTTAATGTATTTTCACCTCCTTGCAACATTTCTTAAACAGCAAAACTCAATTATAAAAGATTTTAAAAAAAAACAAAACACTTGGAATTCCTAGGGTGAGAGCACATTCAGAATAACAGATTTATCTTATTTGATTTAATTTTTTTTGGTCATATATTTGTTTAATTTTTAAATTTGTAGAAGAATTTAGTAGCGATACCACATGTTCTTTGATATAAAAAAAAATGTATTTACTAACGCATCTTATTTTTTTAATTCAGATTTTTAAATAAAAAAATCTAAATAACCCAATTAATAACATACAGAGGTTTGTTGATTTATCTATTACAAAAAAAAAATACCGGAAACCTAAAACCTCAATATGGATTTCTGCATATTTAAATTTTATAAGAAAATTTACTACGTTGGATAAAAAATAAAATGACATATTTCTTCCATAAGTAACAAATAAAAAACATTATAAAATATTATTTCAAGGGTGCAATTTTTCATCAAATTTAATTTCTATTTAATATATATATATATATATATATATAACTCTTATCACATACTTGATATAAGACAATATATTTATATATTAATATATTAATATATAATATATAATATATATTAGGTATAAATATATCACAAAAGTATTTATTTGGTTTTTGTATACCATGATGAACATGTTAATTCTGCTTACTTTAACTTGCATTACTGGCCAGATATGAGCCCTAAATTGCTTTGTCTATTAGGTAAAGAATCATTTTAATGGCACAAATTAAATGTACACCTCTTTAATACTTATGTTGGAGCAAGGTCTATTGCTGTGTGTACTCTCCAGTTATATGGTTGATTTAAATACACACAAGCAAACGATGTGCAAATATTAAAAAAAAAAAAAAAAACCCGGAGAATCCTCTGTTTGAGAATAAATCACTAATACACGTGTTTGTTTTATATACTTTCACGGTTTAAAGGATAGGTAACTGTGGTCAGCAGAAGCATAATGGCTGATTTTATTGGTATAATATATCCTCACTCAATTGTTATGATAAACGTACTGGGAAACAGAATTCTCTTATCTAAAGATTATATGTTTCACCTGTCATCTGTATAAACAAAGACCTTACTATTAATTGATTATTTATGTCCTAAATCGCCCCGTGTGATTTCACACCACTTTCCCGAATCGGGATTTGTAACCCAGAAAATGATTATTATGGTTTGTTGTTATAGTGGGAATAATAATTACCGACGCTCGTATGCAAAGTAAGTGGCGTCCTACGTAAACACGCTCTCATTCAGGAATAATAATTAATAATAATAATAATAATGGTCGTTTCATTTCTTTTGTTAGAAGAGAGACAACAACATTTCCCTTGCTTAAATATATTTTTAAAAACATTTTAAAATAAACAACATCGACAGAAAAATTCGATATCCTGGCATTTTTTAAGATGCATTCAAAACAGAATGAACGCAATACTTAAGAACCAAAACATGATGGAGGGATATATTTTATGATGCTCAGACTCAATTATACGTTGATGTAGCTAAACAATTCTTACAACATGTTCTTCTTTAAAATTAATAAAACTGTGCAGACTTTTTAATTCCTACATTTAAGGTATTTATAATATATCCTCTATTCTACTTATTTCGATGGTCGCAAACCACTGCGAGAGATAAATTGGAGTTGCAGACACTATGAAATCAAAGAGGTCATGGGGTAGGACTCATGAAAGGCTTCCGAAAAGTTGTCGGCCACACAAGTAACTTTTTAGGACCTCATCAGGGCTCTGAGCCACCAATTAGACAAAAGTCTTCTACAAACCCACCAGCATATAAGAAGAGATAGAACCAAAGGTATGTATATATATATATATATAATGTGTTTTTGGGCCATCTGGAGCAAATATTCCTGGAGTTAGTCTGTCCAATTCACAGTTGCCTTTAGAATTAAAAAAAAAAAGCCACCTAGCTTTAGGAGAAGCTGCAGCTCCAGAGTAGCATTGTACCACCTGCTCCATTCATAGTGTAAATTTGGTAGCTCTTTAGGCAGGAAGGCAGTCACATTGAAACCGACGGGATCGATATCTGTGCATGCGCATGGGGTGGAGGGTCTCATTAGACATCGCTGGAACGCGCACCAGATTGCAGAGGCAAGAAGACACTCTGTTTGGCTGGACACATCTCATGCATGCCACATGTGTGTGTGTATGGGGGGGGGATAGTGAATAGATATAGGGTCAATTCTGCTGATAATTAATGGGGACACAACTATCATACGCATTAAAATTTAGCAACAACAATAATAATAGCCATAAATATTAATGATAAAAACACCGTTTTTTTTATAATCCTGTTATGTTAAAAAATAAAAATAGAGATTACACCTTTTTTTTCAATAAACAACTCTTTGAGCGTTCACACCATGGTTGAAATAGTGTTTTCATAACACGTTATACTTCTGACAAATCCAATTGTTTTGAACAAAGGCTAGCTTCCTGCCCGTCAATGTTCAGAACGTCCAGACATCTGGGCAAAGATTGGCCCGATCTCTCCTGCCCAGATCTGAACAGAGAAGGGAAGAGGAGGAAGTTGCTCCCAATGTGCTTTCTTTGTTTAATTACTTACGAGACTATATTTTTTCTTGACTGGTGGAGAAAGCGGGTATTCTGTGAAACAATTAACTGCATTGTGTTTCCTAGCAATATAAGGATAATTTATTTGTATTGACTACGCGGCCAAAAAAAAAAAAAGACTTCTAGAGAACTTACTTTACCACGACCTTCGTAGACACGATTGTGATCTTGATACTCTTACTTTCCGTTGGTTTTTGTTTACTTTTACATGATGTAAGTTCTGCTGACTTTCAATTAACCTCTTCCAAGTTCTTCTATCCTCTCTCCTCTATACGGTTGATAGAAGATCTATTTATCTCTCTATTTATCTATCTACTATTGACATTGAGCGCTGTATTCGGCTAAGACAAACACTTCATATCACTTGCATACACTGTAAACGCTTAGAATTATTAGGAACATTTGCCCTGTACTCCAGGGTAACTTGGACCCAATGTTGTAGCAAACATATAAATATTTCTGGGCTTTATTCGCATTTAGATTTTCTGCCTCCCAATACAAAAGCTTTATGTTGAGTACTCATCTAAACTTTACTGTGCTGATACCTAACCGAGGATGCAACCACTATCAGACATTTTTGGGCCTAGTATCAACGTAGAGTCCAGGCCCCCTTCTCAGCCATGGTCTGTCATGTTAATCACCAACATACCCTCCATGTTAAAAAAACCAAAACAAACGCTACAAGCATTTGGCCACTTGAATATCGAGTACAATCAAATTTCGCACCAAACTAAAGATGGCCATAACCAGCCATCCTACAGGCAAGGTCCAGACCTCTACCATTTGCCATCATGGCAACAATTATCAGAGATTAGGGCCGTATCTGACCCACTTTAGAATATTTCCGTTTTTGCTAGTAACACGGAAAGTTGCAAAGCCACAATATATATATATATAATCAAATGATCATATGTTTAAACCTGGAAACAAAAGTATAAGCCAGTTCTGTTTCACTGTGAGGTTCCGAACCATACATGTGAAACCACATTTATATGTAGCGATGATGGAACAACCTTTTCTAATCTACCAATAGAACAGAATATTGGCAGTACTCCAAAGATGTTCCTCAAAATACAACTTCAATAGCAAGTAGTTGGAGCAGAAGACGACAGTGAAATCCGCAACGTGGACATAAAGAAATGTAAAGAGTTATCCTGTGGGACAAGTATGAATTGAGGAGCTTCAGAGGTTGGATTACATATCAAACATCTGTGTGACAATCAGAAGAGGCCAGATCAGAAGACAAAGAATAAAACATATATTACGATGAGAGGGTAAGGCTCACTGTATATTTCTTGATCGGGTTCTTAGTTTTCACCTTCAATGTGTCTATAACCCATTACTATTCTGTAGGAGCAGTTATGTTATTGAACTATAAGTAAAGGTTATCCTCTACCAATTCTGCTCCAATTTGTTTTGCAACATCACATAGTTAAAGAAGAAATTATACTTCCACGCTGGATTGCCCTTCTTTGTGTAATACATTTATATACTATAGCAATTAGTTTTTTTCTGCCAAATGATGTGTATTATTATAATTATTATTATTATTATTATTCCATCAGATTCTGCAAGTATTTATTTGATAGGATATTTGGTGTGCCCAAGATTGGACATATGTACAACATAATATTGTAAATGTTATAAATTGCCTCCAGTTGTTGTCAACCTTTACATATAAAAAAGTGTTAAATTCTACTAATAAAAAACATTAAATTAAATACAATAAAAGTTTCAGCCCGATACACAACATAATTTACTGTCTAAGTTATTTCATATCAAGTAATTAATGTGTTTTCATCCGTACTTCTTTATCTAGCTAGATATTCTAGATAGATGTTCTTTCCAAATAGCACCCAACCTTTAAGAAGCTTTTTCTGTGTATATGGCAATAGCCTATCAGTGCTTACATTTGGGCCACATGAGAAATAAGTGTTCCCGTCAAAATATTCTCAATACAGGGGACACTGTTTAAAGAATTATTTCCGGGAAATATTTAGATATTTCCAATTCTGCACATAGTTAGAAAAGTGTTACTTTCAAGTGAGTGGGTGAAAAATGACAAATTCATGTTGAAAACCAAAGAAATTAAATATGTTGGTGATAATTACATGTGGTTATAGTGTGGTGTACACAACTTGTTTGAAAACTAGCCTCAATCATGTAGTAAGGGACATATACGATGCTGCAAAGTACCTGCACCACGTTAGCAGAAGCTTTACAAAACCTTAATGCATGTAACTACCTTATGAAATTGTAAAAATTACCCCCCAAAAAAATAAACTTTAAAAAAAAAAAAAAATTACAATTTGAATGATCCATTATTAGTTAGAATTAAAATTTGCATGAGATAACTTGGATGGAATACATCACACCCCTAATCAATATGATATCTGTATCATCATACTTGGGGCGGTTTCCGACCCCGCAAAGTTCTTACGTACCCTTTAATGTCCAAAAATGTATTTTTGATTTATAGGAATGGGGGTACCCATTAAAGAAAAAAAATACAAATGGAGTACATGGTTTGTAAAACATAGATACCAGGGTGCTCTGTGGGAACAAAATATCGAGAAACGCTATCTTACTCTGCTACCCGCAAACTCTTTTAAGTAAATAACACTTCTTTTTATTTCCTTCACACACAGTATAGTAAAAATAAAAAAGACTCTGTGTAGCGGGAATATGCGTTTCCTTTTCATACTAGACTAACACCTCTTAATACTGATGTATTAACCACAGTGGGTTGGTACATTGGTTGAGTTATGAATTCACACGCACTTGCTCAGCGTAGTCGTCGCCACAAACCCACTGGTAACTTGTTCAGCAAACAAGCTTGTTTGGGCAGCCAGAGATCCTGATCATGCCTGGAGGGGCATTGATTAACCATTATATATATATATATATTATTTTTATTTTTATTTATTTATTTATTATTATTATTATTATTATTTTTATTTATTTTTAATATTTATTTTTTTATTTATATTTATTTATTTATTTATTTTTTATATATTTTTTTTTTTACTTTCGTATAGTGAATCTTAAAAGGTAACATTTCTAAACAATTACCGGAAAAACGCACTAAGAGTAAATAAAACTATTTTACTTCTCACCTCTTTACATTGTAGCCCATACAGGTTCATAGTTTATTTGTGAGTCAAGCATCGTCTTCTTAATGTTTATTTTAAGAGTCATTTTGAAAAGTACATAGATAAACAGTGGACTGTCTCTGCTAATATACCGCATCTGCTTCCATTGTTAAAAGGGCAGGGAGAAAGTGCGTCTATTGCCCAAATCCTAACTATAACCTTAGCATAATATTGTAACTGAACGCCCCCCCCCATTTGAATAGTCCGTAATTGAGTGTGGATGACCTTTCAAGCTTGAGAATAGAATAAAAGAAACATTTTTACCACCAGGGTGATAATTTGAAATAATGCAATTTACATTATCCCTATTCATATCGGACTGCAGATTGTCATAATCAGCCGTCTGAAGACTAAACTGCGAAGCCCGACCTTGACGTTCTTCCTATGGACGGTTCCCTTTTAAGTGTTGAAACTCCCGGTTATCAATCACTATTGTCTGCTCTTCAATTAAGCACACAAGACCTTTTTATTTTTACCATCTGGGATGACCTAAGAGGTTCCATGGCTGGGAGACAAAGTCTGAATGTGGCGAAAGCTTCCTGAGCCGCTCAATGGAATATCTGTCGCACGGTGTGGCTTTTTAATCGCTTGCTATTCTTAGGTAAGTATTTTATTCTGATTGTGAGGCTTAGGCGCTGGAAGTGATTAGACACATGTGATTACAGCCCTGTAGTTATCATTTGGCAGCTTTGGTGGAGAGTGAATGAAAGGTGGAAGCGACTAAAAACTTGCGTAAAACAAAAGGCTACTATAATTTATTTTATCACTCTATTATATAACGCAAGCTAGAAATGTATTACGATTTAATGAAAGAAAATAGCAAACATAGAATTCCGTGGGATAAGCATTGCTTACAATACATCTTTCTTTGCCATCATTATTTGTGTTTTTTCTTCTTTTATAATAAATAAATATAATATTTAATTTTATTTTATTTATTTCATTTCTTTTTGGTATGGACGAACGTGTATATTATCCACTTAAATAGGAAATACCGTCCTCTACCAACAAAATATTGTTTTTACAAGAATAAAACAAAATAAAAACTTCAAATCAGAAGCTTATAAACTTTTCTTGCATTTTTAGGACATCTGAGGACAGAATGAAAGTTTCCGTGGCTGCTTCTTTATTACGGTGTCATACCTAAAGTTGGGGGGTGGTTTGGTGAAAGAAAGATCATTTAAAAAAAAAAGACTGTAGCGTCCACTGGGATTCTCAGATATCCATTCAGGATTCCCAGTAAGTAATAGCTTTTTGTTAAAATTAAGCTCAGTGGTTTCAGTATGTAAAGGGCTGCCTTTTATACTCAGAAATCTATGAAAGCATCAGCATAACCTTGAGCCAAGCTTTGCCCAAACTGATCGCTATACAGGTAGACCAGTGGACAACAGACTTTCTTTTTTCTTACATAGCCAGATATATATATCAATCCCGCTAATAAATCTTGTCCGTAATCCCACTTTGGTATTTTTATTTCTCAGTTATATGTTTGTTCCATTCAAAAATCTCTAGGTTCTGGGTGCTTGGTTTATGAATAGATTGGTCACTGCCGATCGAGGACTAAGACATTGGCAGATTAACGTAGCATAAGGAAAAAAGGTAAACCCTAATGGGGGCAAAGACGTCACAGGGATATTGTCTCTTTGGAATGTTCTCGTATAAAAAATGTCTTCTACAATTCATTTTTGATTTGTAGTTTATTTTTGGATTTTTTTGGATAATTTTGCAGCCTTTGTTCTATGCTTCTTCTGATGGAATCATATTTTCCACAGTGGCTAGTGAGTAATAGAACACTTCGTCCTGATCAGAGTCACGAAGGGGGAAACTGGGGAAGAAAAGAGGACCTAGTGCTTTATGGCCAGTAGCCGCAAAATTTGCTTGACTGCAAATGAAACCACTGGATGTGCAGCGTAAGTGGCAGCTAAGGTTAGGTGTCCCTCGACATCCGCCATCAGCCCCCAGGTATGTCATGTCTTTATGGCTCCCCTTCTCACTGGGGTATTTAAATGGCCTACTCTGCTGAATCCATCGGGATACAAGCCTATCTCCCAGTGGGTCTGGTTAAAAACCCATCTTTATTGACAACAAGAAGCCCCCCTCCAACTGATCAATATGCTAATAAAATGTTTTTAATCCTTATGCGTTCTAATGAATCTATTCAATCTGGATACTTCTTTTCCCTCTTATCTTCTGACAACAGAATACAAATTCTGGTTAAACAAAAACATAGTAGAGTTCATATTTAGAAAGTATGTTTTTCTTCCATAATCGTCCCGTATTACACAGTTAATTCCGACGCACTGTGTCGATGGTTTCTGTCTGGCCAAGGAAAATTAGCCATTCTTTAAGACACTCTTTTCAGTTGGCACAGGGATGGTTATTATGTAATCCTCTATTAAAAACAAGAGGTATGTTTTCTTAAATATCAAGTTAGTTATTTTATGCAAAACGCATATATTACATCTGAACCCTCTATTTTGTTAATAGGAACCTCCACTGCTGTTTTCCAGACAAAGGCAAACTTATTCTACAGTGTAGGCACAGACTATCTATCCATCACTGTCAACTTTCAACTACAACTGTCTTCTGTTCTTACCAGGGGGAAAAAAACTCAATCAATCTCCATTGAGGCTCTTTTTTTTTCATGGTCAGAGACCAGAATCTATGATTGTGGTCAATGGCGTTTCAGTTTTGCAATTAGGGCAGGGGTCTTTGGGCCAGATGATTCTTACCACATCAATTCCATCGGTAGCGTCCTCCTTGTTTATACAGAGGAGGACTAAATATTCCTAACGCTCTTTTTGTTTTTCTTTCCTCCAGAGGTGAGCGATCACGCTCCGAGATGCGTGTGGCGAGAGTATATTTAAAAAAAAAAAAAAGCCACGTTAAAACGCAAGAATAAAATGAAATTCTATTAAATTCTGTAACGTTCTATAAATATTTTTCAAGAATGCTTATTTTTTTTTTCCGTTGAAAACTAATTGTGCTTTACAATAACGCCGCGGATTAGATAAATTACAGGTTAAAGGTTTATTAATTCAAATCACTCTTTTTAATACTTAAGTATAGTTTTTGTATTGTCATGCAAAGTATGAAAATAATGGATAGCTATGCTTGTGTGGAGACTTGGGAGGTTAATGTGTAGGGTGGTAGACAAAAAAAAAACAAGAAGGGGCTTCCTACATGTAAAAAAAAATAGGAGAAAAAGGAACGACTCTTGATATAAACCTAATACGGGATAATGAAATAATTATGATGCTTTTGTAATGTATTTTGGTGAAAAAAAAAGTCTTCCAGACCCTCGCCTAGTGGAGGGTGAGTTGGTCGGTGCCGTGGGACACAAGACACGCTGTGAACAAGCCAAGACTGAGCCAAACCAGCTCTACGCATAAGAAGACTCCATCTCCCTCCTATACCTTCCACTGATTGTGGTTCGTGATCCAGTCTAATGAAAGGGTTAATCAGGTCAAGTATACAATATCGGACCACTTACGTAGTTATCCAAGTCTTATTAACCAGCAAAATGCTCCATGTTGGTAAGAACGATATTTCAGATCTAAACTTCCAAGTCTCTCTTTATGGCGAGATGCAAACATACAGTATATATATATAAAAATACCAGTAATAATCAATCAAGCGTCAGTATCGCGGGGGCTTTTTTTTTTTTTTTCCCAAGGAGAAAGACTGTGTTTATATTATACATGACCAGAGGGTACTTGCCAATCAACGGTGGCGCTTGGTAATTGTGTGCGTGATTGGATCAGTGTGCCTTTGAATGAACACTCGGGGTTTAATCAAAGTGATTGAGTTGTGTGAATCGAGCTTTGGTCAGCAGAGATCAAAAACCTGTTTTTTTTTCTTTTTTTGTGCCTTTAAAAAGGCTAGCATGGAGCGTATTGTGGCGTTAGCCAAAAAAGGCAAGTTCCACTTCAAGCGGGAAAGGCACCGCAGTTCCAAAGACTCAAGGTAGACACACACAATAACATTAGGGGTCCCTGGTGATTTCTATGTCTTTCTTGCATAAAGAGGCGCCAATTCCAGTATATCGAGCCCCTGCTACATATATATATATTTATAACAACGATGACTAACCATATCTGCCATATCTACAGATACAGGCAGATATATTGGCCAGAAGTCACCTGACTGATTGAGGGAAGACATTTAAAGAGTCCGAGCACCGTCTATATAAAATACATGTCAGTGTAGTAGAAGGTTCCATGTTACCTGATCATTTAGATGACAGACGGCGAGGTTTTGATCGTCACATGAGCAGGCCATCCGGATAAACTTAAGCCAGTTCCCACTTCCCATCTGGTGGTTTTCTAGGCAAAGTTTTTCATTCCCCATTTCATCAGAAATCTGAAAGCAGAAGAGAAAAAAAGACTTTAACCGTTGTTTTTGATGGAATTTTTTTTTTTTGTGTAGGTACTAAATTAAAAAGTAATTTGGCCTAAACAGAAGCCTCATGTTTTCCACAACTTTATTCATCAGGGTAATAACCTTTCCAATTGACATATAATCAGGGGACCCATATTTTTTCATAGAAATTGCTATATTTCAAAGAATTATGTTAACCAAATGAAGTCAGAATGAATCCAGTTATAAAAATACTACCCATCTTCTATCCAGGCATATAGGGAAAGGGTTTGAGTTACAGCAAGTGCATTGGGCTGTTATAGAACCCCATGCTTCCCAACTGTCCTACTTTCTGCGGGACGGTCCTGATTTTGCCACTCTATCCTGCCGTCCAGCTTTTCAGGACAGAGGTAGAGCTTGGCGAGACAGCGGGATTCAAGATCCCAATCCTGTGGTCTTGATTTCGTTCTCCGGTTGGACCAGTTGGTTTTTGTGTTGTTTTTAAACTTGTTCTATGTTTATTACCAGTGCTTCTAATGCAATAATCATCCCTAGTGGGTCGTACAAGGAATTTAGGCAATTAGCCGCGTCTGACATTGGGTTGCCATCTGTATAACAACGTTGTCTCGTATTCATTGAGAAGAAGGTTGTGAAAGATGTTTTGAAGGCATGGTCACATGTAGTCATGGATATAAAAGCTTGTTGGTAAATACATTATACCTTAAATTGTATCTTGCAGAGTTTGGGGGATATAGATATGGCGATGTACGGATATTCTCTAGATGAGTGGGTTAAACTGGTTCACACAGAGCGTCTAACCAGGGCTTAATTCATGGTGAAAGCCATGGGAATAAGCATGCGAAGATGGCCTTTGACAATCATAGCTAGAAGCAATGAATACTGTACACAATTGCGTTACTGTTATTCCATTGTGTACAGAGTGTTAGTAACAATCCGAAAAGACCTCGATCACACGGTGGTGCTGCAGCTGAATGGAGCAGTGAAGTCCCCATATAAAGTTCTCTGTTATCGATGCTACTTTGTATCTGGCATAACCTCTGCTCTTTGTTCAGCTTTGATTATTTATGTCACCATCAGAGACATATCTTGGCTCGTTGCTGGCCTAGTCCTGACCCAAGGCAGTTTCACAGCCACCCCACCACCACTTACCTATGAGGCCGCAGTCCACTATGCTGAGCACTGGTATATAACGTCAAATCCCAGTACACTGCATGTGCGGCATGGAGTAAGGTCACTGGGAAGGCTGTGCCCGCTAGGCACAGTGCTCCATCGTGTATATGAGTCAATCACAAGGGTGTTCCCAACTGCCCAACGGGGCAATGGTGCGCCGGGAAGCCTGATAGGGGCGATCTGCCCCGGGTTATGCCGCAGATGGGCTGCCACCCCCTGGAACTGCTGGGTTGGCCAAGACTACTCTGAATACGTATAGGAAGCGTATTATCTTGTGTTAGATAGCAGAACAGATTTTGTAAGGTCAATGAGTTTAGAAATATATAGAATAAACCTCATTTCGGGACTTAAAGCCAGATGCCAAAATATAATATAATCTCGGACATCTACTCATATCGTTTTTGGACTATTAGTATAGAGTTTTCAAATATACATATGACACGGGTACCGATTTTTCTGATATATTTAATATTTTTCCCCATTTCAAACATCCTATATTTTTCCCCCTGGAAAAAAAATGCCTTTTTTAAACAATCTTTGAAAAGCGGCTCATGTTGAACATCAATGGGTATAACACTTTAATTTTGACAGCAACACTTTTGCCTTCATCAACCAAGACCAGCCTATCAAAATATGAATCACTCCCAAAAATAACCACCTAAATTTCCTTTTTCTGCCACTAATATTGAAAATGTTTAAATAAATTATCCACGCTGGAATCTGTGCTTTATAAAAGTGAAGACATTAGGAGAAACATTAACTAATTTGTACCTTTCTAAACTCTGCTTGGTGTTACGATAAGTGGGGGGTCTCATTTATCTCTCACCCAACTGGGTTATGCCTAGTTAGACAGAGAACTTGGTATAATTATTATGATTTCGCCGGTTCTTGTAAAACCCACACAAATAACCCTGTTGTTTTCAAGTTCTCTCATTGTTTATTTTTTTTTAGCGGGGATTTCATATTTTTCTGTATTTTACACCTCTAATGTTATATAAAAGCCTATATTTTCGTTATCGTCAGTTACTTTTCCACTTAGAGAATTTTGTTTTATGAAGTTGTGGGATCCTTTTTATTAAGCTTTTTACCTATTATTGCACCTATATAAACCCCCGTCCTTAGCCCATATGGAATGTTTTATTTGATTTATAAGACACTTGTTTTGTTGTGTTCCAAGCCCTTCTTGTCCATTACATGTACTATTCCCCTTCTTCTAACTTCACTAAAGTTATTGAACAAGTTATTGCTCATACAAATGTGTCTCATGTTGGAAGCATCCATAGGTGCGCTCTTGGTAGCGGCAATTAAAAAAAAAACATGCTTGGAAGTATAGGGTTAATAACGCCATTTTACTATAAGGACTTTATATTATAATCTTTTACTTCAATGTAATGTTGTAAAACAAGCTGGCTATCTATGGTTACAATCCAAAGACTAGTATTCCCTATGGGTCACAAGTTTTAGTATATAACCAATGTAGGTACGGTATATACGGCGCTGCAGAATCTATAGATACCCTATCAATAAAATGTAATGTAATAGTCCATTATCACATCTCCTAC
Organism: Spea bombifrons; assembly: GCF_027358695.1. Lineage (NCBI taxonomy): Eukaryota > Metazoa > Chordata > Amphibia > Anura > Pelobatidae > Spea > Spea bombifrons. The sequence continues at coordinate 7,666,816 of NC_071098.1, forward strand.
CCTTGTAGAGGAATTCAGAGAGCTCCTTATATAATAACGATAAGTTTTCCGCTGTGCAACCGTACAATTAATAAATATTTTACTATTTTCCTTTAAAACCAAATTCTAATGTTTACGTCGCCTGGAGACATCTCCAATTTTTGTGAATTTAAACTTAAATAATGTTCTCTTACTAAAAATAAATCGCAGCCATTACCTGGCCAGCTATGACAGCCCCCCCCATACTTCCAAAGTGTCCATAAACCCGTTTTAATCTAGATTAATGATTGAATACTTCCATCCTTTATGTCTCCGTGATACAAAAACAGCTCTCTTAGCAATGAAAGCATCCTGATTAACATATCATCATCTTTACCTCCTTGTGTTCAATCCCACTCCTTCCTTTGGAAAGCTCTCCCCCTACCCGGTAGCCGCGCTCAAATACAAGATGATTTAGAAAGAAACCAAAGGGAGTGATCAGCGGGTAGAACTCCCGTGCAATTTCCTTTCATAGGAAAATCATTCCAATCTGGGTCTTATTCACCGCTTATATGATGGTACCCATTGCTTCCAACGTATACTGACTCATATAAACTAGTCTCGGATAGGGCGTACAATTAAAGGTAATTCTTTACAGATGGAAATGTATGCCCCCTTTCCAGTTTACGCAATTAAAACTCTTTCTTTTTCTTTATACACTGTCAGATCACAGCAGCTTAAAAAAAATTCGACTTGTCAAAACAAAACACACTTTAGAAGAAAAATCCTTCAGCGTTCATTTGTTTTATGGAATAGATTTCACAGTTTACTCTCGGAGGTCAAATTCTGTGGCGCTGGATTAGTTACGTACAACTAGAATAACATAAATGCATATGATAGATTTTCACGCATCAGATCAAAAGTGCTCCATGGATTCTTTTAGAAACCCTCCGGAACAATGATTTGGGGTTTTATTTGATAAACCGCAGGTATCCAGGTGAGTTGGACAATACTCGCATATCTGGGAGAGTGGCTTTGTGAAGAACCAGGGCTAGTCACGTCAAGTGTCGGGGGCTAAACCTAGACAGCCTTGAGCAGGTTGGAAGGTTGTGGGCATGATTCAAATACTGCTTCCCTGTCTGGAGAAACTCACTCAGAGACCCAGGGAAGCAAGGCTATTCTCAGAGACTCCAGGTCAAACCCAAAGAGCTCCCAGGTATGGCCAACCCAACCCTCTACTCGTACAAGAAGAGTTGAGCTGGTAATGTATAATGCATTGTTCATGTGAGAAGAAGTCATCTCATCTAGTTAACTATGCTTCATGCAGGGTCAGCTTAGCCCTTCTTGTGGCAGAAACGAACTAGGTGGACCCTATGTGATACAGTGATTTTTAGCGGGGCTAAACTGTGGGATTTTGTAAAAAAATTATAATATAATTTTTTTTATTTATTTTTTTTACTTTTTATTTATTATTTTCATCTTCTAAATCTCCTGTAGAAGTGGAGTGAACTGGTTTGTCTGATTAATGGGGGCACAGTGGGTCAAGCAGCTCATGTCTGGCCATGAGCTACCTGTTGGGGGTCCCTGATTAAGAACATTAAAATAAGCGAATGAGAAGCAGAAACCTCAAAGGCCCCCAAGGCATCTCCACATTTTACAGAACTCATTTACTAAAATGATTGTAATTTACTTTTTATGATCAATGTATTTTGTGTGAAACCATCGTTTTTACCATTTGTCAAAATTAAAATTTCCGTACCCTCCCGATACTTGAACAAAAGAACTTTAACAAGAACCCAGCTAGTGAAACGCTGCATAACATTGAACGTAGAGATACCGTAGCAAAGAGAAAAGCATTTTGATTTCCATCAAGAATGAAATTGCCCACTAATGAAAATATAAAACAAGCTCATTAAATAAATTGCACATTTTGTTTTGGAAAAGAGTTACTGGTATGCTTTAATGTCTGCAATGTTATGGGTGCACCGGCAAGGCACATAAAGATATATTGCGAGCCATGTGTTCGGGGCATGCGGCCGTATATGTGTGTGATTATGTAGTTCGTTAAAGCAATATACTTTGAGTTCTGCACAAGAGGTGTTTTTGACTTTATCCAGAGCTATGTGGCTAACACCTATAAAAAAACAATCGCTACTACAACACCCACATTGACGTTTGATGCCCTGAATTTAACAACAAGGTTACCTAATCTCCAAAAGTGAAATCTGTGGTTAATGTCACACCAGTTACTGTAGCATAAACATGTTGCCTTCTGTAGAGTTGGTCCACCAAATGTAAAGTTTCTAGCACATGTGTTTTGTGTAGGCTGATGTTTGAGGCTTGCAAATTCACAGAGTCACTTTTTTATATATAAATGGCTATTCTACAGGTAAGTGAAACAGGAACACTAGAAGACTAATGGGGGATAAAATGAGATTCCATCACCCATTGGATGGATACATGACGTTAGGCCAGACTGAGAATAATCCATGCACACCAGCATACAGGTTACGTAATTATATGTCTGAAAAATAGACCAACACTTGGTTTCAGTTTCCATACACAATACCAAGTCATATTGAGACAGACAGGCTGGACTTGAGATGACTCAGCGTCACTGGCACTTTAAGGACAGCAGCCGGCAATTAATGTACGTGTGGCTGCTGGCTGGATACGCACCACTGCGTGTTGTGTTCTTGCAGCATGCTGTTGCCATATCTGGGAACTCTACAAGTTTTGCCTGGAGACTCCAAGTGAAGCGCCGCTTCTCCGGGTCTCCAGGTAACCACGGAGAAACTCCGGGTTGTGGCGTTATGGTACACCCCACTCCCCCCCCCAGGCAGCTTTTGATGGGACCATCAACGTCAACAGGACCGTCTACCTACATTCTGAAAAGTGAGGGCTCCGGGTAGCTGGAGCCTGGATGTTCACAGGTAATGCTGTCATATGTGTCCATCTGGTAACCGCAGGACTTGATTTGCCAATGAAGCGCAGTATTGGTAAGTATGTGTCACTTTTGGCCAGAGGCCCAGTGGACATTTACCCAGTGTGCCCGATGGATCATCCATGGCTGAAGCTGGGTTATTTCTCATGTACTTTCCCACTTCAACGAACTGTAACCCCAAACCTTTTTATTGTGATTACCGTTTTAGACCGCAAATATTATTCCAAGTCTACCAATCCTATAGAGTCACAATTAAACCCATCTGATCCCAAGAGTTTGTATGTAGAAGATCCTAGCTCTATTGGGTCAGGATCTTCTTTCCTTTTTTTCTTGATCCTCACTGCATTTTACTTGCTTTGGCCGTTATTATTGTGATATACATGTTTACAGCTGTCACACACAGATTGCGCTGCTACATGCTCCGGACTGAAATGTCAGAATCCATAGATTACCAGAAAAGTCGTCATGGTATAATTCAAGCATGGCCGTATTTAATGAAGTCTTATGTGATGCCGCATGATTAGTATTTAAATGCACTTAAGGCGCGTTCAAATTCCAAAGGAAAAACCACTAATTAAAAAAAATCCACATGTGAAATTAACTCTACTAAAGGATCTTCTGTTGAATACAGCTAACCTAATATATACCTAATATATTTATTTTAGAAAAGTCTCAGGAATGTGCAAAGTGCTTTACAATATATATATTTTATGGAGCTAGAAACAAAACCGTGTGTATTTTAAATTCTCTGCTAGGAAGGAATAACCACATTTTTTTTTTAACTTTTTTTAATGCACTCATCAGATAATTACATGCCTACAAATGTATAATGTATGAATATATATATATACTGTAAATGTAAATACTTAAACCTTAACCACCTATTCTGTAAATATAAATATAAAAAAATATAATTTTTAATTATTTAATCCTCTATTATTTTTGTGTGGCAAGCGTAACAGAAGTTGGTAGGTATATATTAAAAAAAAATTAAGAAGTTTATGTTCATATGGGTCAATACGGTAAGCTCATAATAACAACAATATAGAAAATCAATTTAATAAAGACATTAATGGACAAAGCAGATCCCGAGAGGTAATCCTCTCTAAACCTCGCTCACCGTTGTGAACTTCTGGGCAGTTTTGGTGATGTCGATTTACTCATAAACATGAAATTCCTTCAAGTAATTAACACGCTTCCTGGGGATCCGGCAGATCCTTAATGAGAAATGTGTCGGCTGACACCAAACGCAACTGTGGAAAGCCAACTGGATTGTTCGACCCCAGCTTACTCATAGGAACGCGTAAAAAGGCAAAGCAGCATTCTAAATCTGAAGAGGGGGGTTATTGTACAATATCTGTATTTACGGAAAGTCCATTTTATTTCTAATGGCTTAAAACTATTTAAAAATGGCTTTTTTGGTGTAATTGTGAAGTACCTATAGCTGGTGGCCTATGAAAAGAATTAAAAAGGAATCTGAGCTCTTCTCCTTGTATAATTTTACTATGGGGGGTACACAGTGCTTAAGGGTCATAGTCGTCTATTATAGATCACTGTAGGTTGAGCTGGACAAGTTCCTAATTTCCCATTGTGATAACCAATCCTAAAAAAATATTTATAGTTTGTCTTTAAAATGTTAAAGTTGATTAAAGAATTGTGTATTATTGATGATTAGAGAATAGGTCAACCTTCTAATTTTCAACCATCAAATGATTTGCTTCTATTAATCTGTATTATATTCTGGAAACATTATGCTAAATATCAATTCTCACTTGGAAGCGTACTTTCGCTTGAAAAAAGTACAAAAGTGTGGTTTTTCTGGCAGGCGATTCAATACCAACCATAACCACAAATGTTGTCACATTAACTAGCGAGTCGGAGTCCGATGTTTGCATCACCTTTGCATCACCATAAATTAGAAATAATTTAAAATGTCTACAAGCATCAAGATCCAAATCGTTCTTGTCTATTAAGTTATTAATAGGAGGCATCGCTACTAATATTTTCATTATAATAGAAATAGGTGGTTATCTCTAAGAAACGTTATAGATTTCTTTACTTCCTTAACCGATGTTGGCATTAAAGTTTTCCAAACCAGGTTATAAATTTTTTATACAGTAAAGATCCCCTCCTGGATTCAATGATGAACCCCATCCCTAGGGGGAACTCAATGGCCACAGTTGTAAATGTCCTTAAAGGTCTTCTGCTCATGGGTGGGTTCACTGGTGGTTCTCTAGACCAGCTGAACCTGAGAGGTAAGTTCTATAGCAATGTTCATTGTTCAAAGTCTGCAGATCATATTCTTAGAAGGAATTGGAATAGGAAGCAAGCTCTTCAATATTTGCTAAACCTGATAAATATGTGCAAGCTAAATTTGAGATGAAAATGTATGATTTAGCCCCAATATATATTTTGTTTGGTTCTTAAGAACATTGTTCTACACAGTCAAGCTCTAGAACCCCATGCAAACATTCACAACTCCGGCAGCTCACTTTTCTAGCATAATCATTCTTATTTGAAGTTAAAAGCCTGCGAAGTAACAACGTTTTAAGCATTGAATGTGCTTCTTGGATGCTAAAAGTCTTCTAGCACTGAAGACGTGAGCCAATATTTCTTTTTTTTTATTTCAAATGTTTATTTAAGATTTTCTTAAACAAAATAAGGGATAACAGAAGAGAAATAAGGAAGGGGGACATGCCATAATTCATAAATACAAATATTTTTCAGCAGCATCAATACTTATTATCAAACAAGCAATTATATCTAATAATCTAGCAAAGAAAACAAAAAAGAAGAAGAAAAAAAAAAAAAAAAAAAAAAAAAAGAGAAAGAGAAAGAAGCCGGGGGTGTTATAATTATTGTAGGTATGCTTAAACATTATTTAGTTTTGAAATCCAGTCCTCATAAATTACTACTCTTCTAAGGTGAGTCTGACTAACCCATCCTAGCCCTTTTTCCATTTGTAGTTGGTATAATAATTGTTTCTTCAGTTGCGACCATTGAAAGAAATGATTATGTTTCCAAAACCTGGCAATCAAAATTTTAGCTGCCGAAAAAGAGTGTATTAATAAAATTTTATTATCAATTGAAAGAGGGGATGGAAATAGATGAAGAAGAGCAACATCAGGGGACTTATTTATCTTATCTACTGCCAATTTTGTAAGAAGATCAAAGACCATGTCCCACAGCTGACTGACCACCCCACATGACCACCATATATGTATGTAATCGCCTTTTTCCCTATTGCATCTCCAACATATCTCTGATGCTCCAGGGAACATTAGGCATAACTTAGACGGAATCCAATACCAGTAATTTAGAACTTTAAAATAATTTTCTCTAATTGAAATAGAATGTATAATATTATGAGTTAAAGATATTGCATTTTGCCAATTTTTCTTTGTAATCTGTGTCCGTGTCGCTTTAGACCATTTAGAAATGGTGTTAGAGTGGTCTACTCCGTCTATCTTTTCTATTACCTCATGTATCTTTGTCAAAATTTTCTTGGATTCTTTTCGGTTGAAAATGTGGCCTAATTTTGAATGAATGTTTGCATCATTGTTATAAAGTGCATATCTAAGGAAATTTTTTATCCTTAAATAGGGAAAAACTTCTGTAGATGGTAAACAGAATTGGTCGACTAATTGATCATATGGTTTTACAAGATTATCAATCAGAATATCCTTAAGATTTTCAATGCCCGACCTTTTCCATTTTAACAGAGATATATCTGCTAAATTAAGTTCTACAATATCTAGCTGCGCTGTATCCAGAATTTTGTCTTTAAGCCCCAGTTTTTTCTTGATTTTAAACCATTCCTTTATGGTATCTTTAATTATAATATTATTTATTGTGTGGGTCTTTATCTTAAACTTAGATTGAAATTCCCACACACAAGATGATAAATTCCTAATTCCAGAAAGGTGTTGCTCGATCTTAAACCATGGTTGGTTCCTATTAGATTCTAATTGTAAATTGTATATATGTATTACCATACATGCCTCGTATGCGCGCACAATCCTAGGATAGCTCAAACCCCCTTTATTCATTTTTTGTGATAGGAGCTTAATTCCCAATCTTGATTTTCTACTGTTGTTAATAAATCCATTAAAAGAGGTTTGTATCAAACTCAGCCATGGGGCTGGCATTTTTAGAGGAAAATGTCTGAAGATGTAAGTCCATTTAGGTAGAATATAAGAATTTATTACATTTATTCTGCCAACCCATGATAATATATTATTTTTCCAATTTTTCAGCAGGTAATTGGTCTCTTGAAAACAGGAGAGAAAGTTTCTTTCCATCATATCCTGTACTTTCGCTGTTATTTTGAGACCTAAATAAGTGAACTCTTGTACTACACCTTTAAGTTTAAATTCCTGTAGTATTGATTGTTTAATTTGAGCACAAGTATTTATGAAAAGAATTTCTGATTTTCCTATATTAAGTTTATAATTGGAAATTTCTGAATATTTATTTATAATTATCATTAGTTCTCTAATAGACTTTGATGGATTTTCTATTGTAAGGAGAACATCATCTGCATATAGGCACATTTTTAATTCTTCTTGTCCTAATGTAATGCCTTTAATTTTTTCATTTTCCCTTATTATAATTGCTAGAATCTCCATGGTTAATATATACAACATTGGGGATAATGGACATCCCTGTCGTGTTCCATTATTAATGTGAAACCATTCAGATTTAATATCATGTGCTACAATCCTAGCCGTAGGGTTTGAATATAAGGCCTTTATTGATGACAGGAAATTGCCCCCCATTCCATATGACTGCAAGGTCTGGAACATAAAGTTCCAATTAATACGATCGAACGCTTTTTCTGCGTCTAGCGCTAACAAACAGATCTGTCTTTTTTCAACATTAGCAAGATCTATAGTATCGATTATGCGTCTAATATTGTTATAGGCAAGTCTATTGGGGACAAATCCTATTTGATCAGGATGTATTAATAAAGAAATTACTTGCTTCAGTCTCTCTGCTAGAATTCCTGCGAATAGTTTCATATCTTCATTGATAAGTGAAATCGGCCTATAATTAATTATCTCTTCTGGTGTTTTATTTTGTTTTAGTATGGGTATGATATTGGCTCTTAGCAATTCTTCTGGAGCATGGCCTTTATCCATTAATTCATTGAATAAAGCAGTTAAGTATGTAACAATCTCACAGTTGAATTTTTTATAGAAAAGGCCACTAAATCCATCCGGGCCTGGACTTTTGCCGTTTTTAATCTTATGTATAATCTTTAACACTTCAGATTCTTCTATA